>NC_057807.1:682628315-682636992 GCF_018294505.1 Triticum aestivum | reverse complement strand
TATAACTATTTTATTTTTAGTAAGAAAATTTAGGTATATGAGATTTGATGATCTAATTAAAATTTTACTATAGAACAAGTTTATTTTTAGTAAGAAAAATTAATAAAACTAGATAATTTTTAATGTCATTATCACTTTGTCATCAAAGAATTCTATATGAGATTTGATGATCTAATTAACATTTCACTCGATGGAATATGCAGGCTTAGTCGTGTCTCCTTGGAGTGATCGTCATCCGAGCTACCTCCACTTCCTCTATACCCGAGTCAGTGAGCTAAAAGTCCACCTCCTCCTCCACCTTCCTCTACATCCGAACTAGGGTATTTAGTTATGGTTCTTAATCAAATGAAATGTTTGGATTATAAGATATATTGAAATGTTTTTGTCAACATTGAACCATTGAAATGCAATGAGCACCGGTTTATGCTCATGTGCGAAGTGTTCATTCATTTCCGAGTGACCTATGTTTTGCCGGAGTGTTGATTCATTTCCGTTCCGGCAAATTTGCGGCTCTCGAGATGTTCTATTTGAGCAAAGGTCATGCTGGATTTTTCCGTGAATTTAAGCATGTCTTGTGCTAGAATATGTAGGAAATATCGAGTGCCCCGGATTTTCTAGAAAGAGAATTAAACAAAATTTTGAGTTGACTTTAAGTCTGTCGGGGATCCATATATGACTGTCCAAAAATTGGTGAGGGAGAGTCTCCACCATATATAAGAGAAGAATGTCGACTATTATCGTGGGGGTCTCTTTTCCTTCTTCTCTTTGTGCTAGACCTTTGTTATGCACTATGGGAAGAAGGATTAGCGACCATCATCGACGGTCGAAAAAATAATTGACGGAGTGTCCACCATGTATGAGAGAAGAAGAATGCCGACTGTTGTCGTGGGGGTCGCTTCTCCTTCTTTTCCTTGTGCTATATATTTGTAATGCACTAGGGAAAGGAGGAGTAGCGACCATCACCAACGGTCGCAATATCATCGAGGGAGTGTCCACCATATACGTGAGATGAGAGTTTAGGAAGGAAGACTCGACAGACCTAAAGTCAACCCGTTGCATATTGAGTTATAGTGATCCGTGTGTTGAGTTTCCTGGTAGTTGTCTTCGGTCGATTTTAATTAATGTTTCAACTATGAACATAGGAAATGTGTGACAATGAAAAGGAATTCGGTATGTGTGAATACTGCAAACACGAGCGTGGCCTGTGCGACAGGCCTCACCTAGTTGGTGGTAGGCGCTTCACAATCAAGCTGGATGACACCTTCGAAGTGCATACAGTAAGTCACAACGACAAGTCTTTTTTCATAATTAAGCATGACTTCTGCTTGTTTTGCTTCAACTTAAAATTTAAACATTTTAATATTTTACTAGCGTATCCCCTGCCATGCAAGAATACATGTCTTCGATATGGTTGGTTTCAGTACTATGGAAACTACGGAGGTAAAAAGAGTTAACTTGAGGATTGAGCATGGTTATAGTTTTCCCGGAAAATTATACAATACAGATACCTACACCCATTTTGAATGCAAACAATGGAGAGCACTATGCAAGGCTTATGCATTTGAGCCTGATATGCTTATCACCTTTGATATTCGTCCAGAAGATGATATTGAAGATAATATCGACATCTGGGTCGATGTGCAGACGCCTCCAGTTCTACCATTATGTAAGTTTCTCAACCATATTTATGTCTTGGATACTGTTTATTCAAAAATATTTGACAACTAATTTCTATTGACAGCTTATTTCCATTCAAGCAAACATGTCCGATGCTTGGTAGACAGGATCTACTACTCTCCCGGGGCTGAACTAAACTGTCAAGACAAATATGTTTCATGGCTTGAGGATCTTCATACTGTCAAGAAAAATTATATTCCTGGACTTAGAAATCTTAGTACTCAAAACATGCGAGCAGTAGTGTTTGTACTGAACTACGGTCACTTCTATTTAGGAAAGATGGTAAGAGTTTTACTATTTCTCCTCAGTGCATCTTTTGCATACATTATTTTTTAAGCTAAACTTCATTGCTAAGTATGTTACTACAATGTTCTTCAACATGGACTCTTGATGATAGTTGTGCCTCAGTGGATCGAAGCTAAAGGTCGCATGTCCATGGTTAGCATACGACCAAGACTTCCTACATTGCACATGAGTGCATTCAGGATTTCTAGAAGCGAGCAAGTCTTAATAGTCAAAGAATGGAACAAAATTGTGAAGGATTGCAGAGAAGTACTTGGGGGCAGTAATCAGAATCGCAGCCCACAATTAGGAGACAGGTTCATCTACATGCTTCAATATGATGAATCAGGAGCGTTCCACATGTTCTATGCTATTTTACCTGAGAGAGAGCAGTAGGAGTGATTAGGTAGCTAATGAGTGTTGGTGGTGATGACTATGATGATTAATATTAGCTAGTGTTGCTGGTGATTAGCTATGACTATGATGATAAAATAGTGCTGGTGGTAATAATTATGATGATTATTAGCTAGTGTTGTTCGTGATGATATGATGCAATAGTTTTTATATTAATATGATGATGATGATGATGATGATGATGAGTATGTTATCGATAATCGATGACTTGGTCACTTAGGATCCATCCATTTGAAAACTAATCCGTGGTTCTTTCACCTAGTGATTTAATAACTCATTATAATGTAAAAACAATCTCTAAATTGCTACTGTATGAAAAATTGTATAAAGGTGTATGAATACGACCTAAAATTTAAAAGAAATAGAATATGGAATAATAGTAGTAGAGCAGGCGGAGAGAAACGCTACTAGTAATTACCAGTAGCGGTTGTTTGGAAAAGCGCTACTACTAAGTAGATATAGCAGTAGCGCGTGCTAGCAGGCGCTACTGCTAACCTTTAGCTGATAGGCCAACAACCAGCGCTACTGCTAGGCTTTTCCCTAGTAGTGATGCATTGTTCCCTCTCGGAACGACGATCCTTCTAGTGAGTTGCTCCGGTTTGTGAGGGGTTTGTGTCCAAACTTTCATCAAACAGGCCAAATTTGGTACCACGTCATCTTGGTGGTATGACATTACCTCAAGCAAGGTTTCATGTTTTTAATTTTTTGGAATTCAAATGCCATGGCACTCCATGCTTTATTGTGTCATAGCCGTTAGACCAATATGTTTGAAAATTCCTTCCAATTTACTGCACGTGGAATTGAATCGCACACAAGTACATTAAATGGCTAGAAAATCACTTAAATGTCTTAAAAGGTCAAATGACCCCTGAAATTTTCCAAAATTTGACATGACAGTCGTATTAGTACTACAATTTTCCCCGTACATTTGAAACACCATCCATTGCCACTTTACTCCAAATTTGTCTTTCATAGCTACTAAAAATATCTACAACATCACAGACATTTGTTTTGTAGAAATCGTTTTCGATGAAAATTTTTGGGTCTATTTAAGTCTTCGTCCTTAAGCTTCGCCGGCTCGTCTGTTCCAGTGTCGGCAACCCCCGAATTCACAAATCCCGATCCCCATTCCTGCACCCCTTCTTGCAAAGATGACACCGTGGAAACGCTTCGTGAAGGCCCGTACGATGGTCGCGTCCCCCCCCCCCCGAGCGCCGCCACCTGCGCTGAGAGCATGGCCGCCTACGCCGAGAGTGCTGCTGCATCCGCATTGAGCGCGGCCGCTTTCGTCGAGAGGGCGTCTGCGGCAGCCGACAGGGCAGTTGCAGCAGCCGAGACGACTGCAACTGCTACTGCGATGGCGACTGCAAATGCCGAGAGTGCTCGAGCTGCCGTCTATGCCGCTGATATCACCCTGGCCCATGTCGAGGCCATCCACGCCAAGATATTCCAGGCCACCTCGGAATCTAGCATGCAACCCATGTACGAAAAGGCGGCGGTGGCCATGGAGCACCTGCTTCCTCATAAAGTCGTCGAGCAGGAGCTGCAGATGCAGGAGGCGGCGGCGATCGAGGAGCGCCGGGAGGAGGAGTTGCGCGTGGCCCAAGTCGAGGTAGAGAAGAGTCTTTCCATCGAGGAATCGGCGGTGGAGTGCCAACGCGAGCTCTGGCGCAACCACTACTACGAGTACTACAACCTTGAGGGCGGCGCCGAGGATAAAGACGAGGACGAGGACGCGGTCGACTTCAGCAGGGGGGACGAGGACGAGGACGCGGTCGACTTCAGCAGGGGGGACGCGGAGTCCACCAACGGCGGCATGTCGCCAGGACAAGTCATTGACGTCTCATCTCACACCACGATGCATAGGCTGGCGCGACGACGGAGTTGTTAAAATTATTCGTACTTAGGCTTTGTTTTTAATGCTGGTCTTTTGTTAGAGCAATGTTTAGGTGAACTGTCTCTATTTAATTGCTCGATTCAGTAAGTCTGGTATGTGTGTGCTACGCTCTTTTGTGTGCCCAAATTAGCAAGCGATGTTAAATTATGCAATAACGTACGCGGGGAAATTTCCACCAAAATTTCAATTATCAAACTCATCCCTTGCGCATTAAGCAGAAGAATCGTTTGCGATGCACACTATCGTTCGAAGTGAATGGTGTCCGGAGGCACCGCACGCAAAGTTTCCCTCCACATTTCGAAATTTTTGGCCTACCGCCAAAATATCTACCCTCACCCCTCCCCATCCCCTTTACTCCCCGGCCACAAGTCACATTTCCCCTGTTTCCCCCTTCCTTCTTTCCTAAGCTATAGCCGCTTCCTTGCTTTCTTCCTCGCTCTCGCCATCTCGCATCCTACTTCCGGGGTTGCCATGGTCTTCTTCAAAGACCTCTCCAGCGGTTCCCCCTCCGATGACGACTCCTTCACCACCCGGGTATGCCTCTCTTATCTCTCTCGGGCTATGAGTTTGAATGAAGGATTTTTACCCGGCGGTCAATTTGAGTCATTTCTTCCTCTTGTAGCTCCCTAGGACCATCAGTTGCAACGAATGGGGCGGGATGGCTAAAGATCTGTCTGCTCGTTATCACCATCAATCTACATGCGTGAAGCTAGTTGTGTTTGAATCTGTGGACAGTGGGAGGAAGTTTCTGGCATGTGCAAAGAAGGTTAGACCCTCTTTCGTTGTTAGAAATCATATGTTAGTTGTGATTCAGACACTGTCACGGTCCCAACCCATTCATACCACACCTTCAACCAAACGCATCCTAAGACAGTGTCATAATTTGTACCTAGTATCTAAAATGTTGCCATCTCATCAGCGGTGCCATTAGAAAATTATTTGGCACTGCTTCAACAGTTTGTGGAGCCAACTTGTCCACACATCCGAGCAACCAAGCAGTAAAATACTAAATCTTTATGGCACGAAGGAATTGGGCGTCGGAGCAACTTTTCTGCTGCATCGGCTCGCCAGTGCAGGGCACCGGTGCGAGATGTAGCAACGGTTGTCTTTACACCAGTTTTGGCATACATAGTGGATGCCTTAGTGCTATTAGTTCTATGTTAGTAATTTGTGCATGTACACACCTGCTAGTATCAATTTGCTGTCATCCAAACACTGTCCCTATGTTGTTGCAGTTATATTTACCTTCCTCTTCAAATATTCAATTTGTTATTTATAGTACACGAGTAAGAACTTGTAGCATTGTTGCAGTTAATTATAGCTTCTGATATTTCAGAATTTGGTCGTTGTGTCAGTAGCAATTAATTCATATGCACATTGATCTTTTTGAGAAGATTTGTCATAATTAACTTGTTTCTTCAATTTTCCAAAATAAGTATTGCCGATTTTCTATGTTGCTATAAACCCATTTTCCCTACAATTGCTATTGATATAGTTTTAAATATTATATGATGAACAGAAGTGTTCTTACTTGGAGTGGGTTGATCAATAGTGGCCACAGTCTTTGAAGATGTGCCTAACAAAGCACTGGAGCATGTATCAGGAAGAGAACAGATGTAGGCTTAGAGATAGTGTTGTCAACGCTGAAGAATAATTGAAGAGGCGGGATAAAAAGAGGAAGGTGGAGAATGAGCTCAGATTTTTTAAATCAGAGTTTGCTAAAATTGTGTTGGCGAAGGAGGAGGCACTTTCCCAGTTGGCCAGTGCAAAACATGTTCTTATTAAACTGAAAGCAGAGGTTGATAAGGCAATCCTGGATGATCTCGATTAGGGAAATGAATATATTGTTCTTATGAAGTTGAACTATCTATTTGTTGTACTATGCTATTTTCCGGTAGCTATCGTATTGTGATGTTAAAATATATCTATGTGCCTGGTATGAAATTGGCAAACAACTGTTCGATATGAAATGTGAATTTCTGTAATACTAGAATTATGAATTGTAAAATAATAAATCTGCAAAATGGGTCATGGAACTTTGCAAATAGTTCTAGAAGTAAAAGCGCTTGTGATGGATAGCCCAATGCCACACAGTTTTCTTCATCAAATTGTGTGTGATGTAGTCGATAAAAGCAAACGGTTAACCAAGGTAGTGTGTGTGTGTGTGATAGTCACATGTATCACACATGAGCCTATACATAAACCTGTGTGGGATGTACAAACGAACGGAAACGTTTTCCCTGGATTGACTGTGTGGGATGTACATAAGAACGGAAATGTATTCCTTGGATTGACTGTGTGTGATATACATACCTACGGAAATGTTTTTCTGGGATTCACCGTGTGGGATGTACATACCTACGGAAATGTTTTCTGGGATTCACCTTGTGGGATGTACATACCTATGTAAATGATTGGGTTTCCATGGGTCACCCGATCGCACACGAACTCATTTGGTGTCCCAGGAGGGCCATCTCTGACGATTTCTGGGTCGTGCGGGAAGGACCCCCTATCGCCCACACTCACTTGGCGATGTTTCCAAATGCCATCGTGGAAAGGGGTAAAAAACCGTTTGTATAGCACCGGCGTGTGCCAGTGAGGGTCAGTGCAAGATTAGCAAAGCAAGAGGAAGTTGAGAGCCAGCGAGCTACCGACCAACCATCTCAGCGACACGAAGATCCTTGCTTCGACGCTGCCCCAGAAGCTAGCCCATCATCTCAGCGGAGCAGCAGCTGATACGTCTCCATCGTATCTATAATTTTTTTATTGTTTCGTGCCAATATTATACAACTTTCACATATTTTTGGCAACATTTTATATGATTTATTTGGACTAACCTATTGATCCAGTGCCCAGTGTCAGGAACCTGTTTGGTTCATGTTTTTTGTTTCGCAGAAAATCCATATCAAACGAAGTCCAAACGCGATATAACTTTACGAAAAATTATTTTGGAATATTTATGATTTTTGGGAGGTGGAATCAACGCAAACGGGGGCCCACGGTGACAAAAACACACCAGGGTGCACCGGGCACCCCCTGGAGCACCCAGGTATTTTGTGCCCTCCTTGATGGTCGGTTGGGGCCCTTCTTCTGGTGCAACAAAGATAATTTATGGAAAAAATCGTGTAAAAATTTCAGCGCAATCGGAGTTATGGATCTCAGGGAATTTAAGAAACCGTTAAGGGCCAGATCTAGGGAGAGCGAAACAAAAGAGAACAGAGAGGAAGATCCAATCACGGAGGGGCTCCCGCCCCTCCGCTACCATGGACCAGAGGGGGAACCCTCCTCCCATCTAGAGGGGAGGCCAAGGAAGAAGAAGGAGGGGGGCTCTCTCCCGCTCTCTCCCGGTGGCGCCGGAGTGCCACCCACTACTAGGAAAAGGCCTACTAATGGTGCACCGGTTTTGCCTACTAATGGCGCACTACCGGTGCGCCATTAGTAGCACGCCACTAGTATTTTTTACTAATGGCGCACCACTGGTGCGCCATTAGTATCTGGTATACTAATGGTGCACCACGCGGTGCGCCATTAGTAACATTTTTTTTCAATTTTTTTATCAGAAATTTTTTGGTAGTGCGCCATTAGTAGCACGCCACTAGTATTTTTTACTAATGGCGCACCACTGGTGCGCCATTAGTATCTGGTATACTAATGGTGCACCACGCGGTGCGCCATTAGTAACATTTTTTTTCAATTTCTTTTTTCAGAAATTTTTTGAATTTTTTTTTTTGAATTTTTTTTCCAATTTTTTCTTAATCTCAGGTCAATATGGCTTAATCTCGGGTCAATATGCTTAATCTCAGGTCAAATCACACTCCGTGGTCAAACTTCCCGAAAGGTCACCCATCCTCACAATACTCCAGCCCAAGCACGCTTAACTTCAGAGTTCTATCCTACCCCAGCAACAGCTCACTTCACAGGCATTTGTTGATATATCAAGCATATCAATCCTATTATACCTTGTTGATGTCTAGGACTTTGTTCATGTTCATGACTATGATGAAATTTTGAAAAATACTTCAAACTTCCCGGTCATATTACGTATCATTTTCTGAAAAACAATTCAAAAAAAATTCAAAAGCAATTTTTTTTGAAAATTTGAGGATTTTTTGCCTCTAGATCGTGGAAGCCCTGTAACTTTTTTCTGTTAGGTTTTTGGGGATTTTGAAAATGTTTAACGGGGTTCCTCCAGTTAAATTCGGATGTAACTTTTCAAGTAGATGATTTTTCATATAAAAAACTTTTTAATCCGAGTTCGTATGCAAAAGTTATGCCCATTTTACAAATTTCCAGAGAGATTTTGCAAATAAAGTCGAAATTCATATTTGTAAATATTCCCAACAACTAGACCACATATTACAATTGAAACTTATTTTCCTTTTTTTGACATTTCCATCATTTTCTTTT
>NC_057807.1:682620077-682628061 GCF_018294505.1 Triticum aestivum | reverse complement strand
TTAACTAGTAATGGCGCACTGTCCACTGGTGCGCCATTACTAACAATTTTTTTTTTATTAAAACTACCAATGGCGCACCGTGGGTGTGGTGCGCCATTACTATGTCAAACTAGTAATGGCGCACCACCCCCACGGTGCGCCATTACTATGTCAAACTAGTAATGGCGCACCACCCCCACGGTGCGCCATTAGTAGTTTTCAAAAAATTATTTTTTTTTTACTAATGGTGCACCGTGGGATGTGGTGCGCCATTAGTATTTGCACACTAATGGCGCACCAACACATGGTGCGCCATTAGTATTTAGTAATGGCGCACCACATGTACAGTGCGCCATTAGTGTCCATCCCATCTATAGCCCTTTTCCTAGTAGTGACCGGGGCAAGGATCGTGACAGCGATCTACATCAACAATCTTGCTACCGTCAACACCAACACTCTCCACCTCTATGCAGCAGTGTAACACCTCTTCTCCCCGCTGTAATCTCTACTTAAACATGGTCTCAGCTCCATATATTATTTCCCAATGATATGTCGTTATCCTATGATGTTTGAGTAGATCTGTTTTATCCTATGGGTTAATTGTGATCTTGGTTGGTATGATTGTATATTTTATTTATGGTGTTGTCCTACGGTGCCCTCCATATCACGTAAACGTGAGGGATCCCCACTGTAGGGTGTTGTAGTACGTTCATGATTCGCTTATGGTGGGTTGCGAGAGTGACAGAAGCTTAAACCCGAGTATGTGGGTTGTTACGTATGGGATAAAGAGGTCTTGATACTTAATGCTATGGTTGGGTTTCATGACCTTAATGATCTTTAGTAGTTGCGGATGCTTGCTAGAGTTCCAATGATAAGTGCATGTGATCAAAGTAGAGAAAGTATGTTAGCTCATGCCTCTCCCTCATATAGAATTATAGTAATGATTACCGGTACTTGTTATCGATTGCCTAGGGACAAATGAATTTCTTGTTGACAAAAGCTATCCACTTTTAGTATCTTGCAATTTATTCATAGTTTTATTCTCGCAATGTACTCCTAGTTTTATTCCTGCAAAATATTTTGATACTTGTTCAAGGTAAAGTAAATGTCAAGTGTCCATAGAGTTGTATCGGTGGTCGATAGAACTTGAGGGAATATTTGTTCTACCTTTAGCTCCTCGTTGGGTTCGACACTCTTATTTATCAAAGAAGACTACAAACGATCCCTTATACCTGTGGGTTATCAGCATCATGGCTTCCATGGAGCTCGTTCAGCCTAATTTCACAGCTCGTCGCTACCCCGTGGATAGTATCACGGAGGCTGAAGATTGCAAGCTAATGACGAAATGCCAGAACCTAACCTTGAAGGCGGTGGTCTGCTCGGTTGTACCTCCTCAAGCCGAGGGAACTTTTCATTGTCGTCCCATTCCACATGGCTATGCTGTTGTGACGGTGGATGAAATAATGGAGGGATTTGAGGAGATGGTGCTTGATTACCCTACAGGTGAAGGGGAGATTCATCTGGAAAATGCTTTAAGGAGTAGCTGTCTATGGAGAAAGGAGTACATCAAGCTTCCAAACTGGAAGCCTTCTCCTCCTCCTCCGGCGAGACAGGGCACTCCGCCTCCTTCGCCGCGTAAGGGCACTCCGACTCCTCCTCCGCCTCATCAGGGCACTCTACCTCCTCCTTCGACGCATCAGGGTAGTACTACGCCTCCTCCTCTGCCTCCTCCGGTGCGTTAGGGCAATATTGCACCTTCTCCTCTGCCTCCTCTGGTGTGTCAGCGGACTCCACCACGTCAGCAACGGCCAAAGAGAGACGTCACTGCTCCGGCGCCTAGCAGTATAAGAGGCGGGAAGAAATTCAAAGCTGGTCCAAGCCTGAAGCCTTTTCCAAAGTTACGATATGAGAAGACTGACGAGGAAACCGACGAAATCATGGAAGCCGAAGTGCAGGCCCATTTTGCACAAAAACCTCCAACTCCGAAGGAAACACCAGATCCGGTGAGAGTGAAGTGCACTCTGGATGCCCTTAAGCGACCACCATCGCCTCTGCGGGAACCCAACTATAACCGCTATATTGCAAGGACATATGATGAACCGCGGCGGTAGGGAAGTTCTTCGAGTGATGCAAGATTAGCAGAACGAAGAAGTGGGAAAACAATTCCCCAACTCGACGAACAAGCGAAGCAATCATGCCCCCCATGCAAGGCGTCTAGCGATATCGTCACTAATCATCCGGGGCTATTGGCCGGTACTAATCTTGGTGATTATGTGGGCGATGATGTACAGTTTGAAACGTTAGAGGTACTATAGATCTTCAAATACGAGCACGGGAAGCCTCTCGTCAAACCTAATCATCCTCCTCCAAGAATGATGATGCGAAGATTTCATGAATGGTACATGGATACCTGCAGGGAGTTTGGGGCCGACAGTATGATGGTGAGAATTATAGATGAGAACGACCTCATTGGAGTTGAGTTGCCGCCTGTTGAATTTGTGGAGTTATTTCAGCTATTCAATCAAGACACCCTCGACAAACAACTCATGACTTGCTACTATTTGTAAGTATTACTTCTGTAATTAAGTCTCTATAGCTCAGCTCGTTCCACTAGTGCAGAACCAGGCATTAGCACCGGTTCGTAAGGCCCTGTAGTGCCGGTTACATAACCGGCACTAAATTGTGGTCACTAAAGGCCCCCCCCCTTTAGTACCGTTCAGTACGAACCGGTGCTAAAGGGCAACCACGTGGCACGAGCTAGCTCCGGGGGCCTGGAGCCCTTTAGTACCGGTTGGTAAGACCAACCGGTACTATAAGGTTTGGGGTTTTTTTAGTTTTATGATTTCTTTTTCATTTAATTTTGTGTTTCCATTTTAATTCTTTTTCGTTTGCTGGTATTTTACGATACTACACATTGTACACGTTATGCATATATATATATATATATATATATATAGAATTTCTAGTAGAACCAATCATGCATATATATATCATCAATGTCTCACAAACCACCATATTAATTAATTCACACATACACACATGTATAGCTATATACAATTTCTCCTACATATGAATGTTGCCTTCGGAGCTAGTGGCATTAGCCTAATTGGTGCCTTCGGAGCACGATGACAATTGGAAGTGGTTTTCATGGAGGCGGTAGCGGGTAATAGAATTCTCCATTCTGATTTATGACCTGGTCGAGCAAAAATCCCGCTATTTCCTCTTGAAGTGCTTCTACGCGCTCCCTTTCTATGAGCTTCTCCCGCACCTCTTTGAACTGTTAAGAAGGAGATCAATATGCATGTGTATTAGTTGTGTGACTAGATATCGATAATGGTGTAAAAATTGTGAATAGTGTTCTGACGAGCGTACCCATTGCTGTCTTTGAGATCTGCTCCTTTCGGACACCATCATGCGAATGTTCTCGCAAACGCAGAATGCACACAGATCAGTCCCCTGCGCCTGCTTCAGGGCCTTTACGAGAATGGAATTTGATCAGATAATAATTAATCAAGCATGATAATTAAAGAGATGGCAGCTAGCTAGCTAGCTAGTACTACTTAATTACTTACCTTGGGTCGACTCCATTTAAGCTTTTGTTTCCATTCACCTTCCGTGACGCTGATGAATCTTTCCCAAGCCCTGCCCGCCGACAAAGAAAATGAATAAAGGGGTTATTAAATAGTTCATATCATGAAATGACGAACTAAATAGGCCGAGATATATAGTTAATAATGATTGAAATTACCTGTTGACTATCCCATACAAGATGTTATAGTCAGTTTTTTCTGAGATTAGTGTCCAGTACTTCAACTGTTCCGGCGTCAACTTTAATGATACACAAGACCCAGTGAAATCTACATGCACCACGTTTACATGTCTTAATTAAGCGGGCATATGTAAGCAAAAACATGTAGCTAGCTAGTAGGCAAAAACAGAGAATTTGTAGTACAAGACAGTGTGACTCACTGGAAGTTGTAAGGAAGTAGTATATCTTCATTGTATTTGAGGCGCTTCAAGAACTCTAGCATGCTGTCCTCTACTTCCTTTGTACAACGTTTATTTATCTTCCATATGTATTCATTAACGGTGTTTGGGTCAATGAACCCAATGCCAAAGCGTCCACCTTTTCTCATTTCATATATCTTCATCCTGCATAATACCACAGAAAAGAATATAGTGAGGATAATTACAGGCAATGATTGATCAAAAGGATCACTATAGCTAGCTTGAGACTTAAATTATAGAAAGAAATCACTTACAGACAATAGCAACTGACGATAGATTTGTCGAGTGCGTCTTGATTGTATAACTGAAACAGTTCTAAATACTCAACGCACACAGCTTTCTTATGGTAGTAATGGTCCTGCTTGACATTCACCATGAGGGACAATCGCTCTAAAATCTTGGTAATGTTCATGTACCATTGATGCAATTCATACATTCTCATTGGGAGGATCTTGACCTTGTCTGGCGCGACCAAAGGTTGGCCCCGGACATATTTCCGTTTTACTTCATCCTCTCTAAGCAAAGGCATGGGCTCGATCTCGAGGAGTTGTCCAATAGTGATGTTGAGAACTTCAGCCTGCATTATATGCTCCTCCGTTATTACCACATTGCCCACCTCGGGAACATGCACTGTTTGCCCACAATAATATTGGGCGCGCGTACTGTCACCTGTTGTTGGCACAACAAGCGAGGGGATCGATTGCGCCGCCTGTTCTCCCAGCTGGGGAATGGTTTTCCCACATTTTTTGGCAGCTGCTTCTTGTTTGCTCGATCCCGATGTAGACGTGCTCACCTCCCTTTGTAGACGTGCTCGATTTAACTTCCTGATGTGGCGCTCATAGTCTGTGTCAACAGGCTTGGGAGCTGGTGGTTGAGCCATACGAATGAGGTGGTCAATTGTTTCCTCAGGCACTTTCTCCCTTGGCGGCGGTGGCGGTTTTGGTGCAAAATGGGCTTCCACCTCGGCCTTCGATATGGCTGTGATTTCCTCCTCGGACCTGTCATAAGACCTCTGCTGAAGAGGCTTGAGGCTTGGACCATATTTATATCGCTTGCCTCCGCCTGTACTTCCTGTACTACCTCGACTCGTACTACTACGCACCATAGCTGCGGGGTGTCTCTTCTGCAATTGCTGAGGCGGCGGAGACGGCTGACGGGACTGAGTTGGGCGAGGAGGAGTGGCCTGAGGTTGTGCCGGACTTGGAGGAGGAGTGGACGTCTGACGTTGTGGCGGACTTGGAGGAGGAGGATTGTCTTAACACTTTGCCGGACTTGGAGGAGGAGGAGTGGCTTGACACTTTGCCGGACTTGGTGGACTTGCAGGAGCGGTAGTCTGCTGACTCGGTGGCGGACTTCGACGAGGACTCGGCTGACGCGGTGTCGGTGGCCTTGGAAAGATGATGCAATCCTTTTTCCATAGGATGATATGATGTTTGGCCTCTCCGAGAAAGCGCTCGCCGTCACCTCCAGCAATGTCAAGATGTAGCCCCGAATATGGTGGGTCCACCACCTCATCAACCAAGACACGAGCATAGCCCGCTGGAATCGGGTTGCAATGGAAGGTTGCCTCGGGGGGATTTGTGAAAGCACAGCCGTCCGCCACCTTCATGGATATGTTCTTCATTTTGACGTGTAGCTCGTAGTTAGTGTTCTCTGTGATGTCATCCACGGGGTATCTACCCAGCATTGCATCGTCCGGGACGGAACCCACGCTACTTCTCGGCATGGATGGGCCGGTGCTATCCAATACTGGATCATCCGCTAGCTGCTGCAGCTGCTGAGACCCCCTTTGATGGGTAAGTGAGTCGATCTGCTCCTGCTGCCGCTGGAATTTGACTGCCAATTCCGCTTGAATTGCTTCTAGGCCTTGAAGGCGTTCATAGTCCCGCTTCCTCTGCTCCTCCTCCATCTTCCTCTTCTTCTCCTCCACAATCTTATTTCTCGCATGGGTTCTGTAGTCGTTGTTCCAGTCTGAAAACCCCTCATACCACGGCATAGCGCCCTTGCCTCGTGTTCTTCCTGGGTGTTCAGGATTTCCCAGGGCACGCGTAAGCTCGTCGTTCTCTCTGTTGGGCTGGAACACCCCCGTTCGTGCCTCTTCTATTGCAACAAGTATCGCATCATCGGCTCCCTTCAGACTTGCCCTCGTCGAAACATTGCCTGTCTCCAGGTCCAACTCCCCCCCATGCGCATAGAACCAAGTCCTGACCCTGGGGGGCCAGCTCTTAGTAGCCGGAGTGACACCTGCATCCTCCATCTCTTTCTCAGACTTATCCCACTTAGGCATTACCACCGCATAGCCACCTGGCCCCAGCTTATGGAACTTATCCTTTTTTCGGCATTCTTCTTGTTTATTCTCGACCGTTCCGTAGCTAATTCCGAATCCTTGAATTTCACGAAATCGTCCCAATGATCACATTGGTTCTCCAGTGTTCCCTTGAATACCGGAGTCTTCCTTCCTCCCTTGACGTACTTGTTCCATTCACGATTCTTGTAGTTCTTGAATGCAATCGCCATCATCCTAAGAGCAGCCTCTTTGACTTTCTGCACATCTCCTTCTGTGAAATGATCTGGTAGGATGAAATGTTCCATGAGAGTATCCCAAAGCAGATCTTTTTGATTCTTGTCGACAAAAGTAACATCTGGACGTGGCTTTGCTGGCGCTCTCCATTCTTGAAGTTTGATCGAGAGTTGGTCCTTCACAAGAACTCCGCACTGACGAACGAACTTGTCCGAAATCTTCTTAGGCGCTAATGGTTTGCCAGTAGGGCCGCATGCCTCGATATTGTACTTTACGCCCGGCTTCAACTTTTTGTTCGGGCCTCGTTTCGTCATTTTTCCTGAAGATTTGCTCGATCCGGATGGCTGAAAGAACAAAGATCGATTCGTTAATATATCTTCAAGTCATTTAAAACATGTGATGATCACCAGATGCCTGCTTATATAAATATATATACCTCGCCGGTGTTTGTTGTTTCGGGATCAACATGTTCTTCGTCATCGTCATAATCATAGTTCATGACTTCATCAATTTCGTCGTCGCGATCGAGTATCATATCACCCTCTCCGGTGTTGTTTAGAAATTCGGAGCCGTCATAATCTTCTTCATTCTGATTATCATCTGGCCCGCGTATCATATCGAACATGGTCTGTTCTCCCTCTCTGTCGGTATTGTCTGCCATAGCTTTTGTTTAACTAATTCAAAAGAAATATAAAACAATTTAGTATTCAAATTACATCGTCTCGAATAATAGATATTATCTCGAATACTTCGTCCAGAATAATAGATATAATCTCGAATACATCGTCTTGAATAATATATAATATTGAATAGTACATCACTGACTATTAGCTAATAAAGATCGAATACTACAGCAGAATCTAGGACACTCGCGGTTCCTCCGGCGCGGGCGATGGACACCCAAAGAGAAGGAACCCTCACAGGATCATAGCTGAAGTGAGATCCCCGAAGATACTGCCATGTATTGGAGAACCTGCCGCCCTCTAACGCAACCATGTAGCGATGGACGTGCTCGTCCTCCTCCCTGACACGGCGACGTACCACCTCCGGCGGGGCCGGGTCCCTCCGCACCGAAACTGGCCCACGCGAACGCCACCAAACGAGATCAGGGTCGACGACGGGACCCGCGGTCGGGTTCCTCATCAAGCGGCGCGCCCCTCCAAGTAGCACCTCCCAGTGCCAGCCCGGCGGAGCCCAGTCCTGGACATGGGTCGGCTGGACGTCGTCGCGGACGGGTCGACGGCGAGGATGCGGGCCGGGCATTGTCGAGAACAAATACTAGCTATATGCCCGCAAAAAGTAACATTTTTTAATGATTGGATTTTGATAACTAAAATTTCTAACATTTCTATATAACACTAATTATGCTAATCTAAATAATCTAAATAACACTAAAATTTCTAACATTTCTAACATTTCTATATAACACTAATTTCTAACATTTCTATATAACACTAATTTCTAACTGATTAAACA
>NC_057807.1:682552152-682620067 GCF_018294505.1 Triticum aestivum | reverse complement strand
CTATATGCCCGCAAAAAGTAACATTTTTTAATGATTGGATTTTGATAACTAAAATTTCTAACATTTCTATATAACACTAATTATGCTAATCTAAATAATCTAAATAACACTAAAATTTCTAACATTTCTAACATTTCTATATAACACTAATTTCTAACATTTCTATATAACACTAATTTCTAACTGATTAAGCACTAATTATATCCATCTAACATGCATTCATACATATATAATAGTGAAAAAATAATAATCTAAATAATCTAAACTAATTAAACACTAATTATCTAAACTAATTAAACATACAAAATAATAATCTAAATAGTCTAAACTAATTAAAGACTAATTATCTAAACTAATTAAAGACTAATTATCAAATGCTTATGTGTGTGTGTACGGGCTCGGGGCTGGAGAACTCACAGCGGGCGACGGCGACGGCGAGGCGAGGCGACGGCGAGGCGACGGAGAGGCGACGGCTGGGGCGGCGACGGCGGGGACGGCTCGACGGGGACGGGGACGGCGCGACGGGGATGGCGCGACGGGGACGGGCCCGGGGCGGTGACGGAGACGAGGGCGGCGACGGGGACGGGGGCGGCGGCGGAGACGAGCGACGACGTCGGAGACGATCGAGGGCGGCGGCGATGGCGACGAAGACGACGGAACAGAGGCGAAAATAGAGGGAAACTGAAATTTTTGTAGCAGTTGTATATATAGAAGGCACCTTTAGTACCGGCTGGAGCCACCAACCGGTACTAAAGGTCTGTTTTGGCCAGGCCAAGCGGCGGGAAGTGACCCCCTTTAGTACCGGGTGGTGGCATAAACCGGTACTAAAGGCCCCCCCTTTAGTACCGGTTTGTGCCACGACCTGGTATTAAAGGGGGTGCGCTGGCGCAGGTGCGGTGCGGAAGTTTAGTCCCACCTCGCTAGTCGAGGGGCTACCGCACTGGTTTATAAGCCCAAGTGCGGTAGCTCTCTCGAGCTCCTCTCCTAATCAGGCCTACTGGGCCTACCTGTCCACCTCGCCTTTGTGGGCCTACTGGGCCTTCGCGGGCCTGCATCCTGGCCCAAGGAAAGGTTGTGTCGCTAGTCGTATGCAGGCCGCTTTGGCCCAGTAGGCGGGCTTTTTTTTCTTAATTTTTTTGTTTTATTTATTTTTGAGTTGTTTTTTGCTGTATTTAGAGTTTCTTTATGAATATTTTTGCTTTAGGTACAAAAAATTACAAACTTTCTGTTAGTGCCGGTAGATTTCAAATTTAAATTTTGAATTATTTGAAATTTGTGTGAATCACTAGTTTGTGAATAACTTAACTTTGAAAAAAGTTTTTTCAGTGATTCTTTTTTCTTATGTTTAATATTAGTGTGTTTTATCATTATATTCAATCTAGTAATGCTTAGGTTATCTAAAAAATGAAATGCCTTTGTAACAGTTCAGTTTTCGTCGGAAACCCTGATACTTCGAAAGAGATTGTCCATTTTGTACACGAAGTGCATCCAGTTTTTGCCGTAACCCTCTCTACTTTCTAGCACATGCTACTTGTATGAAATTATGATACCATGCCAACTTTCAACCTTTTCTGAGTTCATTTGAATTGCTTTTCAATTTCAGGGTCATTTAGCTGGAAAAAAATCAGTAAATGCATGAAAAGAATTTGTTTGCACATAAAATTTCTTCGCGTTTCAAATGGCAAAACACATAACTACCCTAACTATTACAGACATTCCCTCCTGGGTGTGAAACACAGAGGAAAGTGATGATAGTGAAGCCGATCACATCCCAGATCTTTGGGTGTGAAACTTTTTCTTCGCGTGTGTCCCTTTGCGCCGTAACCATGGAAAATCTTCATCATTTAACGGGATGATCGGGTCAATATTCACTGTGAATGGAGAAATTTCATCAAACTTTTCATAATCTTCTGACTTTTCTATCTTGTCATCCATTCCCACGATGTTTCTCTTCCCAGAAAGAACTATGTGCCGCTTTGGCTCATCGTACGATGCATTCGCTTCCTTATCTTTTCTTTTTCTTGGCTTGGTAGACATGTCCTTCACATAGAAAACCTGTGCCACATTATTGGCTAGGAAGAATGGTTCGTCTGCATACGCAAGATTGTTGAGATCCACTGTTGTCATTCCGTACTGCGGGTCTTCCGTTACCCCGCCTCGTGTCATATTGACCCATTTGCACCGAAACAAAGGGACCTTTAAACCACGTCGATAGTCAAGTTCCCATATGTCCTGTATATAACCATAATATGTTTCCTTTCCCGTCTTGGTTTCTGCATCAAAGCGGACACCACTGTTTTGGTTGGTGCTCTTCTTATCTTGGGCGATCGTGTAAAATGTATTACCATTTATCTCGTACCCTTTGAAAGTCATTATATTCGAAGATGGTAACTGGGACAGCAAGTACATGTCATCTTCAATAGAGGTGTCATGCATGGTACGTGTCTGCAACCAGTTGGCGAAACTCCTAGTTTGTTCACGTGTAATCCAGTCATCGGACCGCTCCGGGTGTTTGGAGCGTAGCAAATTCTTGTGTTCATCCATATACGGAGCCACCAAGGTGGAATTCTATAGAACTGTGTAGTGTGCTTCAGTGAGAGAATGTCCATCCATACATATTATTTGTTCCCCTCCTAGCGTGCCTTTTCCATCCAGTCTGCCCTTATGTCGCGATTCAGGAACACCAATCGGCTTAAGGTCAGGAATAAAGTCAATACAAAACTCAATGACCTCCTCATTTTGATGGCCCTTGGAGATGCTTCCTTCTGGCCTAGAACGGTTATGAACATATTTCTTTAAGACTCCCATGAACCTCTCAAAGGGGAACATATTGTGTAGAAATACAGGACCCAAAATGTTAATCTCTTCGCATAGGTGAACTAGGACGTGCGTCATGATGTTGAAGAAGGATGGTGGGAACACCAACTCGAAACTGACAAGACATTGCACCAAATCATTCTGTAACCTTGGTATGATTTCTGGATCGATTACCTTCTGAGAGATTGCATTGAGAAATGCACATAGCTTCACAATGGCTAATCGAACGTTTTTCGGTAGAAGCCCCCTCAATGCAACCGGAAGCAGTTGCATCATAATCACGTGGCAGTCATGAGACTTAAGGTTCTGGAACTTTTTCTCTGCCATGTTTATTATTCCCTTTATATTCGACGAGAAGCCAGACGGTACCTTAATACTGAGCAGCATTCAAAGAAGATTTCCCTCTCTTCTTTGGTAAGAGCGTAGCTTGCATGACCCTGATGTATGCCGTCTTCTCCGTGCATACGTTGCTGGTCCTCCCATGCCTCAGGTGTATCTTTTGTCTTCCCATACACGCCCAAGAAGCCAAGCAGGGTCACGCAAAGATTCTTCGTCACGTGCATCACGTCGATTGCGGAGCGGACCTCTAGGTCTTTCCAATATGGCAGGTCCGAAAATATAGATTTCTTTCTCCACATGGGTGCGCGTCCGTCCGTGTCCTTCGGAACAGGTTGTCCGCCAGGACCCTTTCCAAATATCACATTCAAATCCTTGACCATATCATGTACATCAGCACCAGTACGGTGGCAAGGCTTCATCCGGTGATCCGCCTCACCTTTGAAATGCTTGCCTTTCTTTCTTACGGGATGCCTGCTCGGAAGAAATTGATGATGTCCCAGGTACACATTCTTCTTACAACTATTCAAATATATATTGTCGGTATCATCCAAACAGTGCGTGCATCCGCGGTATCCCTTGTTTGTCTGTCCTGAAAGGTTACTGAGAGCAGGCCAATCATTGATGGTCACGAACAACAACGCCTTTAGGTCAAATTCTTCCCCCATGTGCTCATCCCACGCATGTACACCTGTTCCATTCCACAGTTGTAAGAGTTCTTCAACTAATGGCCTTAGGTACACATCAATGTCGTTGCCGGGTTGCTTAGGGCCTTGGATGAGCACTGGCATCAAAATGAACTTCCGCTTCATGCACAACCAAGGAGGAAGGTTATACAAACATAGAGTCACAGGCCAGGTGCTATGGTTGCTGCTCTGCTCCCCAAAAGGATTAATGCCATCTGCGCTTAGACCAAACCATACGCTCCTTGCGTCATCTGCAAACTCCTTCCCATACTTTCTTTCAATTTTTCTCCACTGCGACCCATCAGCGGGTACTCTCAACTTTCCGTCTTTCTTACGGTCTTCTCTATGCCATCGCATCGCCTTGGCATGCTCTTTGTTTTGGTACAAACATTTCAACCGTGGTATTATAGGAGAATACCACATCACCTTGGCAGGAATCTTCTTCCTGGGGCGCTCGCCCTCGACATCACCAGGCTCATCGCGGCTGATCTTATAGCGCAATGCACCACATACCGGGCAAGCGTTCAAATCCTCGTACTCATCGCGGTAGAGGATGCAATCATTAGGGCATGCATGTATCTTCTGCACCTCTAACCCTAGAGGGCAGACATCCTTCTTTGCTTCGTACGTACTCTCGGGCAATTCGTTGTCCTTTGGAAGCATATCCTTTATCATTACCAGCAACTTTCCAAATCCCTTGTCAGATACACCATTCTCTGCCTTCCATTGCAGCAATTCTAGTGTGGTGCCCAGCTTTTTCTTGTCACCTACGCAATTCGGGTACAACAATTTTTTGTGATCCTCTAACATGCGCTGCAACTTCTTCTTCTCCAAATCACTTGCGCAGTTTCTCTTTGCATCGGCAATGGCCCGACCTAGATCATCAACGGGCTCATCTGATGCCTCTTCTTCAGCTTCTTCCCGCATTGCCGGCTCAGCTTCTTCCCCCAATGTTGTATCATCGTATTCAGGGAACACATGGCCAGGATAGCTGTCGTCGTCCTCTGCTTCTTCATTGTCTTCCATCATAACCCCTCTTTCTCCATGCTTGGTCCAAACATTATAGTGGGGCATGAAACCGAACTCAAACAGGTGGACGTGAATGGTTCTTGACGTAGAGTAATTGCGACCATTCTTACAGCCAGCACATGGACAAGGCATAAAACCATCCGCCCGCTTGTTTGCCTCAGCCGCAAGCAGAAAAGTATGCACGCCCTCAACGAACTGGGGAGAGCATCGGTCATCGTACATCCATTGCCGGCTCATCTTCATTACACAACACCGAATAGACCAAATTAATACAAGTTCATACATAAAGTTCATACAACACTTAAATGCAACAAACAAATAACTCTCTAGCTAAAGCATTTAAATGCAACAACAAATGCGATCAAGATCGCAACTAAGGTAACAATTGATCCAACAGCATAATGATACCAAGCCTCACTATCGATGGCATATTTTCTAATCTTTCTATTCTTCAAGCGCATTTTCTCCATCTTGATCTTGTGATCATCGACGACATCGGCAACATGCAACTCCAATTCCATCTTCTCCCCCTCAATTCTTTTCAATTTTCTTTCAAGTACTCGTTTTCTCTTTCAACTAAATTTAACCTCTCGACAATAGGGTCGGTTGGAATTTCCGGTTCACATACCTCCTAGATAAAAATATCTATGTCAACTTGATGGGCATAATTTGTCATAAACACGAAATGCAACAAATAGTTTTAAAAGAGAATATACCACATCCGAATCATAACAAGGACGAGGGCCGACGGGGACGGATATCAAAACCATGGCACTATGTATAACAAACAACGTACGGGTAAGATAATTATTACATGATTAACTATATATCCAAATCACACAAACATCAATTTTTTATATAAAATTTTATGAACAAGAGGCTCACCACAAGGTGGTGCCGGTGACGGGACGGTGCGGGCGATCGACGGTGGTTACGACGGAGATTTAGAAGGCACTAAGTAAACCACACCTACATATGCAAACTAAGTGTTATTTTTGACCTCAAATTGCATATAAATCAAATACTAGCACATATATATATTTCCTCCCAAATTACTAAACTCACAAATTAGTAACTATACAAAGCATGGGAAGAGCTAATCTAGCAATGAGAGATGAAAGGACAAAGTTGCTAACCTTTGTGATCACTTGAATAGATGGGGGCCTTCAAATCTTGACAAATTTTGGGCAAAATGTGTGATGAGCTCGAGGGGAGAAGAGGAAGAACAGAGAGGAGAGGAGAGGGGAAAGGGGGAAGAACAGAGCGAGCTGGACGAAGGGTTTATATGCAGGAGGACCTATAGTACCGGTTCGTGGCACGAACCTGTACTAAAGGTGCCGGAGGGGGCCCAGACTGACAACATCCTGCCACCACCCTCATTAGTACCGGTTCGTGGCACGAACCGGTGCTAAAGGTTAGCCACAAACCGGTACTAATGAGAGCGGCCCGGCTAGCCGTTGGAACCGGCACTAATGTATACATTAGTGCCGACTCTAATACAAACCAGCACTAATGTGCTGCACGTTTGACCCTTTTTCTACTAGTGTTCATTGCATGTGTATATAATTATCCTCACTATATTATGCAGGCTGAAGATCGTCGAATGCCAAAAAGTAAAAATATATAACCTTGGGTTCATTACCCCAAATACCGTAAATGAATTTATGGTAAAAAAGAGAGTCAAATATACTGAGAACAGCTTGCTACAATCGTTCCTTCGACATCAAAACAAAGGGGAAATACTCTTTCCATACAACTTCAAGTGAGTCTTACTATCTTGTGCATATTCGGTTTTGCTTACTCGAGGTTATAGTAATGTAATTGATGAGTTATGCATGCGCAACTTCCACTTTATTATGCTAGAGATTAAGCTTGACGGGGGAGTAGTAAATGTCTTAGACTCGAGACGTAAATGCGGACATGACTGCAATGCTCCAGAAGTAAGTTCAATCATTATCGCACCATATCGGCAACTTTCGTTCATTTCCTGATATCAAGTAATCATTTTATTCTTTGCCTGGCAGGGTTTGGAAATAGTTCAGCGGAATGGTTCTGGGTGTGCAGAAGGTGTTGGGGAACATTGCAGAAAATAAAAAATTTCTACGCTTCACCAAGATCAATCTATGGAGTCATCTAGCGATGAGAGAGAGGAGTGCATCTACATACCCTTGTAGATCACGCGCGGAAGCGTTCAAGAGAACAGGTTTGAGGGAGTCGTACTCGTCGTGATCCAAATCACCGAGGATCCTAGTGCCGAACGGACGGCACCTCCGCATTCAACAGACGTATGGTTCGGGAAGACGTCTCCTCCTTCTTGATCCAGCAAGGGGAGGGAGAGGTTGATGGAGATCCAGTAGCACGACGGCGTGGTGGTGGAAGCAGCAGCGGTCTCGGCAGGGCTTCGCCAAGCTCTACGAGAGGGAGAGGTGTTGCGGAGGGAGAGGGAGGTGCCAGGAGCAGGGGTGCGCAGCCCTCCCTCCCCCCTTATTTATATAGGGGCCCTGGGGGGGCGCTGGTCCCCTGGAGATCCCATCTCAAGGGGGGAGGGCAAGGGGGGGGGGACTTGCCCCCCAAGTCAAGTGGGCCCCCCACCCACCCCTAGGGTTTCCAACCCTAGGCGCAGGGGAGGCCCAAGGGGGGCGCCCTAGCCCACAAGGGGCTGGTTCACCTCCCCACTTCAGCCCATGGGGCCCTCCGGGATAGGTGGCCCCACCCGGTGGACCCCCGGGACCCTTCCTGTGGTCCTGGTACAATACCGGTGACCCCCGAAACTTCCCTGATGGCCGAAACTGGACTTCCTATATACAATTCGTCACCTTCGGACCATTCCGGAACTCCTCCTGACGTCCGAGATCTCATCCGGGGCTCCGAACAACTTTCCGGTTACCGCATACTTATATCTCTACAACCCTAGCGTCCCCGAACCTTAAGTGTGTAGACCCTACGGGTTCGGGAGACACGCGGACATGACCGAGACGACTCTCCGGCCAATAACCAATAGCGGGATCTAGATACCCATGTTGGCTCCCACATGCTCCTCGATGATCTCATCGGTTGAACCACGATGTCGAGGATTCAAGTAATCCCGTATACAATTCCCTTTGTCAATCGGTAGGTTACTTGCCCGAGATTCGATCGTCGGTATCCCAATACCTCGTTCAATCTCCTTACCGGCAAGTCACTTTACTCGTACCGTAATGTATGATCCCATGACCAAACACTTGGTCACATTGAGCTCATTATGATGATGCATTACCGAGTGGGCCCAAAGATATCTCTCCGTCATACGGAGTGACAAATCCCAGTCTTGATCCATGTCAACCCAACAGACACTTTCAGAGATACCTGTAGTATACCTTTATAGCCACCCAGTTACGTTGTGACGTTTTGTACACCCAAAGCACTCCTACGGCATCCGGGAGTTACACGATCTCATGGTCTAAGGAAATGATACTTGACATTGTAAAAGCTCTAGCAAACGAACTACATGATCTTGTGATATGCTTAGGATTGGGTCTCGTCCATCACATCATTCTCCCAATGATGTGATCCCGTTATCAACGACATCCAATGTCCATGGTCAGGAAAACGTGACCATCTATTGATAAACGAGCTAGTCAACTAGAGGCTTACTAGGGACATGTTGTGGTCTATGTATTCACACATGTATTACGATTTCCAGATAGCACAATTATAGCATGAATAAACACTACAAAAAATACACTTCCGTGATGATACGTGTTTGTCACAGTAGGTCGCGTTTTTTGTCATGCATGTACATCCATGACAAATTTATAACAGAATCAAGATAGTCATACCTGTGCTGTCGTAGAAGTGTTCCATGACATTACCAAAATTATCATCACGGAAGTGACCACTTCCATGATGATAAATCGTGCGCCACAGAAGTGCTTTCGTCAAGGGTGACCGACACGTGGCATCCACCGTAACGGAACGCCGTTAAGCTATCGGGTCGGGTTTTGGATCCGATAACCCGTTAACAGCCCCGACCAATGGGGATTTTCCACGTGTAAAATCATCATTGGCTGGAGGAAACACGTGTCTGCTCATCGTTGGGACAAATGTCATCCACTCATTGGACGGAAGGCGCCTATGATACATCGACACGTGGCACGGCCAAACAGAGGCCCATTCCTATGAAAAGGCCGGCCCGTTTGACTTGGTCAAAATGTGGCGGGCCGGCCCATGGAAAGCCTGTTAATGGCCTGTTCGCATATAGCCCATTTACAGCCCGCTAACCCAAGGCCCGTTATGCCCTATCCGAATTAGGCCCAGTAGCGTCATCTGGGCCACCCAATATGATTCCAGCCCATTTTCACTTCTGGCCCATGTATGGCCCATGATGTCTTTCGGCCCATATGAGGCCCTATGTAACTCTTGGCCTATTAACGGCCCGTGGCGAAACTGGCCCGTAATGAACAGTGTATCACTTTACACCCATTAATGGACCGTGGTGAAACTGGCCCATAATGAATAGTGTATCACTTTATACCCATTAACGGCCCGTTATTCCGTTGGGCCGTTTCCAGCCCATCTTATGTTTCGGCCTTCTCGAAGCCCATTTAGTCTTGGGCTCATTTCCAGCATTCGTTTACTTACGGCTCGTTACTGTCATTTTCTGCTTGTGGGCCAAATTCACCCCGTGGTTACATTCGGCCCGTTTGTGGTCCGTTAATACGTTGGGCCGTTTTCATAGCGTCATGAAATACGGCCTATTGATGGCCCGTTATGGTCGGCCCATGAACGGATGATTCCAACTCTAGCCCGTTTACGGCCATAAGGCGGCCTGTTATTGGCCCATGTTATCATATTGCCCGTATAAGGCCCATTGATGATACGGCCCGTAGAAAGCCCATTGTTTCTACGGCCTGTAGAAGGCCCACTGTTTCTACGGCCCGTAGGAGGCCTAGTGTCAGTACAGTAAATATTAGCCCATGTTTATTGTAGCCTAGTTTTAAAAAATAGGTTATTGCAGCCACTAGCAAACCGTGGAAAAAGAACTGCAATGACTACAAGCAAACAAATAAACAAGACAACAAGGAAATAAATAAGCAAGCAACTTACGCTAGGCTATCACGGCTATCACATATTACATCCATGGGCATCAAAGTTCACCACCAGTGCAAATAAACACGCTGATAAAATAATATATAAAACTGAGAGCACTTCAGAAGGCACTACGCCTGGCCAGGAAGGCCCCCCCAAACAGCTGAAGAAGCTGAGTAGACCTCAGTTGTGTCAACGATAGATGCATCAACACTAGATTTAAGGCTTGATGGTGCGCACGGCAGTCCTCTGACATCTTCATTGCATCTTTGACTTCAAGTCGGAGCTGAGCTGAAGCAAGCCTTTCCGCTTTAAGTTGAGACTGAAGAAGTCGAACTGATTGAGGCAGCGACTGCACAGAGGTTGTCACACACCTGCTGGTGAGTAGCTTCAACTCACTGTCTTCATCAAGATAGGACCTTGGGGTCATCTCGCTGTCCACAAGATGGTTTGGCTCACTATCTTCCCTAAAGTTCTGCCTGGCGTAAGAGATACGACTCTGAAAGAGAAACAAGGAGACATGTAACAGGTTTCACAATTATATAAGCAAATAAATGGATCTGTCCTACATAAGGAACATGTTTTTACAACTACAATTTGAAACTGGTAGTTGTTGCAAACGTCCAATCAGATGTAAACAGCAAAGCAAACAGCAGTGGAGGAAATGATGCCTATCCAAATCTATACTAGAACAAAGTTTGAAGGCTTGAGAAGGACGAAATTACATTACATGTTAACACGGGCTGGACAAAGCCCTTCTCCATGTCGATGGAAGAATAATTCAATAAATTCCCCAAAGAAAATTCTTTATAAGCGTTGCCATTATTATACATTTTGCAAAGAGTAAATATAGATCAAATAGTGTTGGAAGAAACAGAGGATAATGAAGCTCAGGTGCAGACTGATGATACATAATCAAATAGCAATTAATTAAGTACAACATTATAGGGCAAAAGGGAGAGAGGTACTGACGAGAGCAATGCAGAGCCCATTATTTTTTTGAGATCATATGATCCTTTGAGCAAGGAGATTCATCTTAAATTAGTTTTCATACAAGAGAGAAGGTAAGGCACAAGCTGAAATTTAGGAGTTCAAATTTTGAATTGATATCATAGACAGTACCTGACGCTGGGCTCCCAGCAGTTCTAATAGGGGTTTGGCCACTGGAGTAGGGGTAAAGTGTGGTACAGTTGGGCATGTGTTTTCTGTGGCTGCTGATCTATCTGATTTAACAGGTATCACTACCTTTTCCAAATACATAGTTTGTACTCCTTGAGGATCTACACTCACCCTCTTCCTTTTGGACATCTATTACGAAAGAACAACATTTGACTGGAAAAACATAGTGTGACGACACATGGAATAGGTACAGAAAATGGATAAGTGTCGGTGTCAAAACCGGCGGATCTCGGGTAGGGGGTCCCGAACTGTGCGTCTAGGCGGATGGTAACAGGAGACGAGGGACACGATGTTTTACCCAGGTTCGGGCCCTCTCGATGGAGGTAAGACCCTATGTCCTGCTTGATTAATATTGATGATATGGGTAGTACAAGAGTGGATCTACCACGAGATCAAGGAGGCTAAACCCTAAAGCTAGCCTATGGTATGATTGTTGTAATGTATGTTGTGTCCTACGGACTAAAGCCCTCCGGTTTATATAGACACCGGAGGAGGCTAAGGTTACACAGAGTCAGTTATAATGGTAGAAGATCTACATATCCGTATCGCCAAGCTTGCCTTCCACGCCAAGGAAAGTCCCATCCGGACACGGGACGGAGTCTTCAATCTTGTATCTTCGTAGTCTTGGAGTCCGGCGGATGATGATAGTCCGGCTGTCCGGACAACCCCTAGTCCAGGACTCCCTCAGTAGCCCCTGAACCAGGCTTCAATGACGATAAGTCCGGCGCGCATAATGTTCGGCATTGCAAGGCGGGTTCCTCCCTTGAATAACCCAGAGAAGATCATGAACACCAGGATAGTGTCCGGCTCTGCAAAATAAATTCCACATTCCACCGTAGAGAGAATAAAATGCACACAAGTCCAATCTGCTGACGTATTATGCGGCATGACATCACGCCGCTACCAGGCTTTTACTTGAATCGTTTTTTTACTATACCACCTCAGCACGTTTAGCGAAGCGGTTCCCTTGGCACGTCTTATCGAAGCAGAGATCGTGTTCCCCTTATTCCGGGATTCTCATCAATACGGATGTGGGTAACCCAACCGCGCCATTGATGGTGGCACTTGGGAGATAAGCGAGTTTTACCAGGCCGGTGGGGGACGCATAGTTTTCGTCCGCCTATATATAAGGGATAAGGATTTACCTTCTCACCTACGCCTTCTTCCTATTTTGCTTATCCATCTCCGCGCACTCAAGCTCCAACGCCCAAGCTCGCGCATCTCGCCTCGACCTTCTCCGAATATGTCCGGAGTGGGAGGCAAATGGCTGGCCTCCACCGTTAAGGAGGAGCACATCACCAAGCTGCGCAGCGCCGGATACCTTTCCGGCGATATCGCGCATCGGCTACCCAACGAGGGGCAGCTCATCCCTACCCCTGGGCCCCACGAGAGGGTCGTCTTCCTTCCCCACTTCCTCCGCGGACTGGGCTTTCCACTCCACCCATTCGTCCGGGGGCTCATGTTTTACTACGGCCTGGATTTCCACGATCTGGCGCCGAACTTCATCCTCAACATCTCGGCGTTCATCGTCGTGTGCGAGGCCTTCCTCTGCATCCGGCCCCACTTCGGCCTGTGGCTCAAGACCTTCAACGTCAAGCCGAAGGTTGTGAAGGGCACGCAAGCGGAATGCGGAGGCGCCATGTTGGGTAAGTTGCCCAACGTCCTTTGGCTCGAAGGGGCCTTCGTGGACTTCGTCAAGGGGTGGCAATCGTGGTGGTTCTACATCACCGAGCCGCGCGAGCCCACATGGGCGGCGGCCCCCGAGTTTAGATCTGGCATCCCCATGCAGCTCACCTCCTGGAAAGAGATGGGCTTGCTGTGGGGCAATCCGAAGGAGCTGACGGGACTCCGAGCCTGCATCCAGAAGCTGGTGAGCAATAAGCTCAGGTTCGTCGACGTGGTCCAAGTCATGCTCATCCGCCGGATCCTCCCATGCCAAGAACGGGCATTCAATCTGTGGGAGTCCAATCCGGAACAGCACCGGGCGCTAAGCGGGCTCTTCGATACGACATACGAAGGCGCCTGGAGGGTGCTGTTTAAGGGCGCCGAAGCCCCCGCATCCGCGACGGAAGATTGCGGATTTCGCTCACAGCATCCGGCTGACGAGGTAAGTGATTCAACCCCTTTACGGGATACTTGTGGTAATCAAATTGATTCTAAGAGGGTTTCAATTTCTCTCTTTTCCTTTGACAGGAATGGATGGAGAAGGCCTAGCAGCTCCTCAGCCCGGCTCCCCTGCCAGAAGACCCAGTGAACGCCCGTCTAGCAGGGCTGCTGGTTCCGGCACCGGACGTGGTGCCGGAGATGAAGGACAAGAAGGTGGCCGTGGGGACTCGAAAGAGTTCCCGTAATCAGGCATCCGACGATGAGGTGGACTCCTCCCCCGAAGACGAGGAGGAGGAAGAGGACTCTCTCCCGGAGGAGGGAGAGAAGAAGAGGAAGGCTTCCCCAATAGGGGAGGCCGAAGGGTCCAAGAGGGGGAGAACTATTCCCCCGGACAGTTTCGCCAACACCATCGTTGGCGAGGAGGAGTGGCCTTTAAGGGCCAGGCGTCCGGCAAGATCGTAAGTATCCGGATCCCTGATATGCATTTTCTTTCATGTCGCGTAGTGTCCTTCTAATGCTGTGTTCTGTCCGTAGTCTGGCCGATGATGATCTCCCCGCTTCATCGAGCGGGTCGTGGGCCCCGTCGGATGTGGATTCCCTTCCAACTGCCTCTACCCCCCGCGCCGACGAGGACGCCGAGGTGGGATCCCAGAGAGGGACCCATCAGGAGGAGGCTCCGGAGGCGCCGTCAGGCAGCCTCCCGGACTTTGCGCCGGACTCTACATCGGAACCCGCAGTGGTTCCAGAGTCCGGCAGGCGGCCCCTTCGAAAGAAGGGCAAGACCGTGACACCGGCGGCCTCCGTCCAACCGGAGGCGCCGGATAACTTGTTGGAGGCGCATAAGAGCGCTTCCATCGAGGAAGAACACCGCACTATCATGAGTGCGGTGATTCAAAAGGTTCAGCTCGCCAAGAGCGGGCTGACCGAAGCCTGCAGCAGCCTTCTAACAGGCTTTGAGGTAAGAAGTTAAAATTATGCTATGTGATACCGCATAGACAGTAGCCCCTGATGCTCAGTTCGGTGTTCGAAAAGAAAAGCCAGACTAAGGATCTAACAAGATATACACATGGTTGCTTAAAATATGTCAATATGGGTTTGCAGGCTGCGCTGCTGACCTCTGCCGCACTGACTGCGGAGGTCAGTGTGCTGAAGCAGGATCTCAAGCGGTCCGAGCAAGAGCTCGGCCATGCCAAGAAGCAGCTCGAGGACAAAGAAGGTGAGTAGCACCACTTTGAATAGTTACCTTACAGAAAAGTATTTTGGTTGCAATAAAATTAACAAGGATAATATGGGTATTGCAGGGGCCACGAACGAGGTGGCAGCCCTGAAGGAGGCTGTGTCCGCGGCCGAACGTAGTGTGGCCGAGGAGCGGGCAGAGCGAGAAAAACAGGAGGCACGGGTGGCGGAAGTACGGCAAGAGCTCCAGGCTCTCATGGAGAAGCATGAGAGTTTGGAGCGTGACTCCAAGACTCGAGAGTCCGAGCTTGCCTCGGCTCTCGAAAGTGCCAAGTCCGCCAAGGCCGAGGCCCGTAAGGCCCTTCAGGAGGTTGAAGATGTAAAGAAGATAACAGTGGGTAAGGCATTTTTCATGCAAAGCAGGCATGTTAATGTAAACTACTTGACACTTACCCGCATTCGGAGCTCTCCAGGGGCGTTTGCAGATCTGCCGCGTAGTGCGTCCGATGCCGCCGCATTCTATCGTGGCGAGGAGGGGAGCTCAACGGAGAAGGTCTTCTGGTCTCAGTACGCTGAGGCCGGCCATCCGGTGCCCCCAAGCGACCAGCTGAAGCAGCTGGTCGAACTCCACAAGGTAGCTGAGGAGGCCATGAAGGGCCTTATAGTCCAGCTGTGGCCTGGACAGGCCATGCCCGGGAGCTACTTCGGCCTCGTGCGGTGGCTGGTGGATGCATGCCCCTGGGTGGAGGTCGTCAAGCGCTCCGCCTGTATTGAAGGTGCTCGTCGGGCCCTTGCCCGCACAAAGGTGCATTGGGGCATGTTGGATGCGGAGAAGCTTCTCACGGAACCACCGCCACTGGGCAAGGAGTATCGCATGCCCGAAATGTATTATAAAACTGTCCTGAAGGGAGCCCGCAATATTGCGGATGAGTGCTCCAGAAATGTAATCTTTGAGTAAATTCTCTATGTATTATCCTGTGCGCTGAAAACTTCGTTCATATGCGCCTTGAGAAACGCTTGTTTTAATTTAAAATATTACCTTCTGTGCGGCCGTTTATAAAATCTGAGAGGTGGCAAGTCATTGGCTTCAGCCCCCGAGCCACGAGTGCTGGGGTGTTCGGGATCAACTTGAGCACTCTTGTTCCCATTTTTGGGTCCATCTAGGGAGGCACTCAACACAACGAACAAGGCAACCGGACTTATAATGCTTGAACACTCTCACTTAGCCATAGAATTCTATAATTTTAAATTTCGGTGAAGCCCCTGGTATTCAGAAGGCCGAATCCGGGGCGCTATCCACGCCTTCGTCGGACATTGTCCGGAACTTCGCTCGAAGCGGCGTGAGTCTTTAAGGACCCGAAAAAACCTCTCGAACAGCGACCAGTCTCTCGCCTTATCATGCCGGTCAGTTTTAGCTTTCTCCACTGAGGCACTCGCCCGGCTCAACCGGGGCGCAATCACAGTGGTTCTCCCAGTGCCACCTTAGCCGACAGAACGGAACGTAAGGCACCAAAACGTGGGAGGCGGGCAAACCCAACTATTGACCCAAGACATGATTCGGAGCCGATTCATATAATGTTATAAGTTCAGGGTGCCGCACTTATGAAAGTGTTCAGACTTATCACACCATAGTATGGGGAACGTAAGCCCCTGGTGTATTAGGCCATATCAAGATATACGGGTGCAAGATGTCATGTAATGAACATATATATATATAAGGTAATGTAATTGCAGTCAAAAAGGTGCTGCATTATTTTTAAAGAAAGTCTGCTATGAGTGCGGACCGATACAAATAGTGCGGTAAGCAAGGGATTTGGACTAATTAAACATGTCCCCCTCCAGGGGTGAGCTGCGGACTTGGTGTATATAATCGAATTTAATGCTCGTAATTGAGACCACCTGAGTGTTCGTCGTAGCCTTCTTTCTTCCCTGGTTATTGCATGATGAGTTCGGCAGGTTCACCACCGGACAGGGCCTCTGGTTAACGGAGTCCTGTGTACACAAAGAAGGAAAATAATAATAAAAAGAAAAAGGGGGGTACACTTGCGAGCCCCTGGTGTGGTCGAGCCGCACCCTGGGTCCATTGCGATCGTGCCCCTTCCCCTGCGCCCATGGTATCTCCAGAGCGTAATGATGTACGCGGAGAGTTGTTATTGCAATCATGCGTGGGCGGGGGTTGGGGCCGCATTGCTACGCGTGCTCTGATCGCGCCAGGTGGTCTTCGTTGGTATTGCTTCGGGCGCATTTTGCTGTATCCGGCCGTTTAACGGCTGGACTCAAGAATTGCCTTAAAAGGATGCTCTGTACTTCTGCCGCGAGAGCCACTGTATGTTCCTCCGTTCGGAGGGAGCGTTCCGTATTCCCATTGACCGTGATGACTCCACGAGGGCCTGGCATCTTGAGCTTGAGGTATGCATAATGCGGCACCGCGTTGAATTTTGCAAACGCGGTTCGTCCGAGCAGAGCGTGATAGCCGCTGCGAAATGGGATTATGTCGAAGATTAACTCCTCGCTCCGGAAATTGTTCGGGGATCCGAAGACCACTTCCAGTGTGACTGAGCCTGTATAGTTGGCTTCCACACCTGGTATGACACCTTTAAAGGTTGTCTTTGTAGGTTTAATCCTTGAGGGGTCTATGCCCATCTTGCGCACTGTATCCTGATAAAGCAGGTTCAGGCTACTACCGCCGTCCATCAGGACTCTCGTGAGGTGAAATCCATCAACGATTGGCTCTAAAACCAATGCGGCGAATCCACCATGGCGTATGCTGGTCGGATGGTCTCTTCGATCGAAAGTAATCGGACAAGAGGACCATGGATTGAACTTCGGGGCGACGGGCTCCATCGCATAGACGTCCCTTAGTGCGCGCTTCCTCTCCCTTTTGGGTATATGGGTTGCGTAGATCATGTTCACTGTCCGCACTTGAGGGGGGAAACCCTTCTGTCCTCTATTGTTCGGCGGTCGGGTCTCCTCCTCGTCGTCGCTGTTTAGCCCCTTGTCATTGTTTTCGGCAATTAACTTACCTGCCTGCTTGAACACCCATCAATCTCTATTAGTGTGATTAGCTGGCTTTTCAGGGGTGCCATGTATCTAGCATAAGCGGTCGAGTATTCGTTCCAAATTGGACGGACCCGGAGTGGTTCTTTTGAATGGCTTCTTCCGTTGACCGGGTTTAGAGCCTCGGAATCCGGCATTGACCGCCGTATCCTCTTTATCATCGCCGTTAATGCGGCGTTTGTTTTTGTTTCGACGTGACCTGCCGTTGTTGTCCTTGGTATCCGGACTGCCAGAATTTTTACGAAGATTGTTGCTGCGAGCTAGCCAGCTATCCTCTCCCGCGCAAAAGCGGGTCATTAATGATGTGAGGGCTGCCATTGATTTTGGCTTTTCCTGTCCCAGGTGCCGGGCTAGCCATTCGTCGCGGATGTTATGTTTGAAGGCTGCAAGGGCCTCTGCATCCGGACAGTCGACGATTTGGTTTTTCTTTGTCAAGAACCGTGTCCAGAATTGTCTGGCCGATTCGTCTGGCTGCTGAATAATGTGGCTTAGGTCATCGGCGTCTGGTGGTCACACATACGTGCCTAGAAGTTGTCGAGGAATGCGGCTTCCAGGTCTTCCCAACACCCAATTGACTCTGCGGGCAAGCTGTTAAGCCAATGCCGAGCTGGTCCTTTAAGCTTGAGTGGGAGATACTTGATGGCGTGGAGATCGTCGCCGCGGGCCATATGGATGTGGAGAAGATAATCTTCGATCCAAACCACGGGGTCTGTTGTGCCATCGTAGGATTCAATGTTTATGGGTATAAACCCTTCGGGGATTTGATGATCCATTACTTCGTCAGTGAAGCATAGCGGGTGTGCGGCGCCTCTATATTGAGCGATATCACGACGCAGCTCGAGAGAGCGTTGTCTGCTGTGTTCGGCCCGGCCGGGGTTATTGTATCCGGCGCGACGGTATTAGTCATGGGTCGTGGGGCGCCCACGTGATCCGTAGATGGATCTGGATTGCCTTGCTTTGTCCTCCAATATATCTCGCAAGTCCGGCGCGTTCCCTCTTGGCTTCGTACTTTTGGAGTGATGCCGGGGTACGGTCTTGGTTGGGGGCCTGGATGCCTCTCTGTCACGACCACGGGGTGGTCGGTCAGCCGTATCGTGCGCTGGTGACGGAGGTATGTATGCTTCCTCCTCTAATCGGGGGAGCAGCTTGCGTCTTTGGTAGCTTTTGGAGGGGCGTTCGAGTTTATACTCTTCGGCCACGAGGACCTCGGTCCATCAATCGGCCAGCAGGTCCTGATCAGCTTGAAGCTGCTGCTGCTTTTTCTTTAGGCTATTTTCCATGGCGATAAGCCTGCGTTTAAAACGCTCTTGTTCGACGGGATCCTCGGGCACGATGAATTCGTCGTCGTTGAGGCTTGCCTCGTCTTCGGAGGGAGGCATATAGTTATAATCCTCAACCTCTTCGTCTGCCGCCCTCTCGTGAGGGCTTGCTTCTGCATACTCCTGCGCTGAGTCCTGCTGGAGGGGGTTGTCTTCGGCACTTTCTGGGGTATTATTATCTCCTGTGCCGGAATCTGCATTCTTGCTGTGGCGGGATTTAGAGCGGCGCCGCTGACGCCGGCGCTTGGGCTGTTTCTTTAAAGAATCTGCCTCCGCTGCTTCTTTGCCGTCCCCGTCTTTTGGGGTGTCCACCATGTATATGTCGTATGACGAGGTGGTCTTCCAGTGCCCTGTAGGCGCTGGGTTCCTGTTCGTGGCTGGCATCGTCATCCATAGCGTCGATGTCTTCGGAGTCGTAGTCTAGCATGTCGGTTAAATCGTCGATAGTGGCTACAAAGTGGGTGGTGGGTGGGCTCTGAATTTCTTCGTCGTCCGTATCCCAACCATCCTGGCCATAGTCCGGCCAGGACTCTCTCGATAATGAGAGATGCTTTAGCGAATTGAGGATGTCGCCAAAGGGCGAGTGTTGGAAGATGTCCGCGGCGGTGAATTCCATAACCGGCGCCCAATCTGATTCGATTGGTAGGGACGTGGGAGGTCCGGAGTCCGGCAAGGAGTCCGGTACCTCGGAATCACGAATTTCGCGAGGGACAAGATTAGTGTTTGGCTCCATCGCGGTGGAAGTTGAAGCCCCCGAGGTGCTGTCCATCCACCGATCCTCGATCTGGGCGATCGGCTCCGGACTAAGAGCCGGAGCGGATTCGTGTGCAGCCACCAAGGCACTGTTCGGCGGCAGAGCTAGATCGTGCCCATCGTAACAGCGTGGCGCGCTTGGCTGTGGCTCGAGCCCGTCGAAGTTCAAGTCTCCGCGGACGTCGGCCGTGAAGTTTAGACTTTCGAATCTGACCTGACGGCCAGGGGCGTAGCTTTCGATCTGCTCCAGATGGCCAAGCAAATTAGCCCGCAGTGCGAAGCCGCCGAATACGAAGATCTGTCCGGGGAGAAAAGTCTCACCCAGGGCAGCATTGTTGGTTGAAGATGTCATCGAGCCTATCGGTGACGACACAGAGGAACTCTCAATGAAAGCACCAATGTCGGTGTCAAAACCGGCGGATCTCGGGTAGGGGGTCCCGAACTATGCGTCTAGGCGGATGGTAACAGGAGACGAGGGACACGATGTTTTACCCGGGTTCGGGCCCTCTCGATGGAGGTAAAACCCTACGTCCTGCTTGATTAATATTGATGATATGGGTAGTACAAGAGTGGATCTACCACGAGATCAAGGAGGCTAAACCCTAAAGCTAGCCTATGGTATGATTGTTGTAATGTATGTTGTGTCCTACGGACTAAAGCCCTCCGGTTTATATAGACACCGGAGGAGGCTAGGGTTACACAGAGTCGGTTACAATGGTAGAAGATCTACATATCCGTATTGCCAAGCTTGCCTTCCACACCAAGGAAAGTCCCATCCGGACACGGGACGGAGTCTTCAATCTTGTATCTTCGTAGTCTTGGAGTCCGGCGGACGATGATATTCCGGCTGTCCGGACACCCCCTAGTCCAGGACTCCCTCAATAGGTATGGCATATAATCATATATGATGCTTAAACTAAGCAGATGGTGTAACAAAGTAGAAGTAATGCAAGAGGTCAGATGCAAAATATGTGCGACCAATACAACTTTGCAAAGCTAGAGCAAGCACCTTGATGGGTGAATAAGATAGGCCATCCTCCACCATGCCAAGTTTGTTAGCCAGTGGATCATTCCGCAATATTCCCCTCGTGCGCCCATTCTCATATTCATTTTGATAATGTTCAATATCTGACATGCATGAAAACATAAAAACAAGTGAGATTTTCTTTGTAATGCAGAAGTGATTCTAATCCAATACTGCCTCCCTGTAAACCCCTTTGTGCTATCTCTGTAATTCTTTTAAAAGATGCCATGGATGCTGTAATTTGTTGTGTGCATTAATATAATGTTGCCTACTACTCAAAATATGAGAGCTCCAAAAGTGATGACACTTCGCAGATGATAGTTTCAACATATAGTAAAGAAGAACAAGTCGACCTGACCTGACAGATTCAAAATATACTAAGGGAGAACAACTCGACTTGACCAGTCGACTGCAAGAGAAGAGTATCATCTTAAAGAAGAACAGAAGAACAAGCAGATTCAAGATATTACAAGTCTAAATACAATGTCGGTTGGCCACCCATGATGAACCAGAGTGCACAGAGAAATACTATTCTTTCCGGTCTCTCCATATGTGGCTCACATGCATTTCGAAACTAAAGTAGGAACATTTAGCTCACCAATTAAACATCTCTCAGTTTTACTAATATCAATAATAATATCAGATATGAATTTGTACAACTAAGCTTGTTTAGCTCGATGGGTGGAGCAGTGCTATTACGACACGAACCACGTAGGCTTATTGTGGTCATCATAAAATGGGGAAAACATAAGCATGATGAGTACAGTGTTGACCGTGGCAGTGGGATGGCAGATCTAAAGCTGCAACCCGCGCAATGGGTAGTTAGCAACTGATGTTTGCTTTGAAATAACAACTAAGATTTGGTATGGACAAGAAAGTACGGTCAACAAGTGACAAAGAAATGCAATTATGCTGTCTCTCTATATGTCACGACATGCATTTGGAAACTCAAGTGGGACCTTTAGCTAACCAATTAAATGTGTCGGTTAACTAATATCAATATCATATCACAATCATATTTGAACAACTAAGTTTTCGAATTCTGAGTGTTGTGTTGTTTAGCTTGAAGGGTGGAGTAATGCCAGTACGACAGAAAGCACCTACGCAGATCATAGTAGAGTAGATAAAAGGGGAAAACCCTAAGCATCAAGAGAAAAATCAGGAAACTGAAACTAGCTGGACCAGTGGGTGGCGCACATGCTTTTAGACACGAATATAGGAACATTAGATGACCAATTAAACATTCTCTATTTTAGTGATATGAGCATCATATCAGATTCGTATTTCAACACGTAAGCTTTGGGTTGAGGTCTTGAGGAGCAGTGCTAGCACGACACGAAGCACCTACGATGATGGTAGTGAATATAAAGGGGGGAAACCATAAGCTTTACGAGTATAGTGCCCGTGGCATGGCGGATCTGAAGGTGCAAACCGGACAAAGCTACTTCACAACCAATGTTTGCTTTCAACTAGCCACTATGATTTGGTATGGACAAGAAAAGTACAGTAAAAAAATTACGATCTATTTTCCGGGTGAGATCAATAACTTAAGCACATATGGAAGAGTACCACCTCTCCTGCGACGCCGTGTAGGCCTATGCTAATACGTTGAGGGTGCTGCGGGTGCGATGGATGTCGGCAGCGGGGAAGAAGACTTTAGACAACAGATGGCCGGGTCGGGGCATATATCCTGTTACCGTGGATGAGGCGGTCTTAGGAGCGGCAACGGCAAGGTGGACGACGGCGCCGATGAAGCGAGAGGAGGCGATGAAAGGATCCTGGTCCAGTGCCATGGATGAGAGACGTCCATCTCTTGCAGTGGACGACGGGGTAGGGGTAGTGATGTCTACTACACAACCTTCTTCTTGTAGACGTTGTTGGGCCTGCAAGTGCACAGGTTTGTAGGACAGTAGCAAATTTCCCTCAAGTGGATGACCTAAGGTTTATCAATCCGTAGGAGGCGTAGGATGAAGATGGTCTCTGTCGGTGTCAAAACCGGCGGATCTCGGGTAGGGGGTCCCGAACTGTGCGTCTAGGCAGATGGTAACAGGAGACAAGGGACACGATGTTTTTACCCAGGTTCGGGCCCTCTCGATGGAGTTAAAACCCTACTCCTGCTTGATTAATATTGATGATTTGGGTAGTACAAGAGTGTATCTACCACGAGATCAAGGAGGCTAAACCCTAGAAGCTACCTATGGTATGATTGTTGTAATGGTTGTTCGTCCTACGGACTAAAGACCCTCCGATTTATATAGACACCGGAGAGGGCTAGCGTTACACAGAGTCGGTTACAATGGTAGGAGATCTACATATCCGTATTGCCAAGCTTGCCTTCCACGCCAAGGAAAGTCCCATCCGGACACGGGAGAAGTCTTCAATCTTGTATCTTCATAATCTTGGAGTCCGGCCGATGATGATAGTCCGGCTATCCGGACACCCCCTAGTCCAGAACTCTCTCAGTAGCCCCTGAACCAGGCTTTAATGACGACGAGTCCGGCGCGCATATTGTCTTCGGCATTGCAAGGCGGGTTCCTCCTCCGAATAATTCATAGAAGATTGTGAACACCAGGATAGTGTCCTGCTCTATAAAATAAATTCCACATACCACCGTAGAGAGAATAATATGTACACAAGTTCAATCTGCTGACGTATTTTGTGGCGTGACGTCACACCACTACCAAGCCTTTACTTGAATCGTTTTTATTATACCACCTCAGCGCGTTTAGCGAAGCGGTTTCCTTGGCACGTCTTGTCGAAGCAGAGATCGTGTTCCCCTTATTCCGGGATTCCCATCAATACGGACGTGGGTAACCCAACCGCGCCATTGATTGCGGTGCTTGGGAGATAAGCTAGTTTTACCAAGCCGGTGCGGACGCATAGTCTTCGTCCGCCCATATATAAGGGGATAAGGATCTGCCCTTTTTTACCTACGCCTTCTTCCTCCTTTGCTTATCCATCTCCGCGCACTCGAGCTCCAGCGCCCAAGTCCGCAAATCTCGCCTCAACCTTCTCCAGCCATGTCTGGAGCGGGAGGCAAGTGGATGGCCTCCTCCGTTACGGAGGGGCACATCGAGAAGCTGCGCGGTGCCGGATACCTGTCCAGCGACATCACACACCGGCTGCCCGACGAGGGGCAGCTCATCCCCCCCCCCAGGCCCCATGAGAGGGTCGTATTTCTTCCCCACTTCCTCCGCGGACTAGGCTTCCCACTTCATCCCTTCGTCTGGGGGCTCATGTACTACTACGGCATGGACTTCCACGATCTGGCACCAAACTTCATCCTCAACATCTCGGCGTTTATCGTCGTGTGCGAGGCCTTCCTCTGCATCCAGCCTCACTTCGGCTTGTGGCTAAAGACCTTCAATGTCAAGCCGAAGGTGGTGAAGGGTGTCCAAGCAGAGTGTGGAGGCGCCATGGTGGGCAAAATGCCCAACGTCACCTTTCTCGAGGGCGCCTTCATGGAGTCCATCAAAGGGTGGCAATCGGGGTGGTTCTACATCACCGAGCCGCGTGACCCTAAATGGGCAGCGGCCCCTGAGTTCAGATCTGGTAACCCCATGCAGCTCACCTCCTGGAAAGAGAAGGGCTTGCCATGGGGTAGTTCGGAGGAGCTGACCGGACTCCAGTCCTGTCTCCAGACCCTGGTGAACAAGAAGCTTAAGCTTGTCAACGTGATCCAGGTCATGCTCGTCCGCCGGATTCTCCCTTGCCAACAACGGGCCTTCAATCTATGGGAGTTTGATCCGGCACAGCACCGGACCCTGAGCGGGCTCTTCGACACGACGTACAAAGCTACCTGGAGGGTTCTGTTCAAGGGCGGAGAAGCCCCCCCATCCGCAACTGAAGATCGCGGATTCAACACGCAGCGCCCGGCCGGCGAGGTAAGCTATGTTATCCTTTATGGGACACTCATTTCTTTCACAGTTTGACTCTATGTGGGATCTAAAAACTCCCAATGCCTTTAACAGGACTGGCAGAAGACATCCGGACAGGTTAACTGTCCGGCTACCCTTCGAGAAGACCTAGTGGACACCCATTTGACGGGGCTGCTGGTCCCGGCACTTTACGTGGTGCCGGAGAAGAAGGCCAAGAAAAAGGCCATGGGAACCCGGAGGAGTTCCCGGCGCCAGGTGGTATCGAACTCATCGTCCGATGACTCCGAGGCGGACTCCTCCCCCGAGGAGGAGGAGAAAGAGGCCTCTCCCTCAGCGGGCGGAGAGAAGAAGAGGAAGACCTCCCCAACGGGGGTGGCCAAAGGGTCCAAGAAAGGACGGACCCTCCCTCCGGACTGCTCTGCCAACGCCGACGACGGTGACGAGGAGTGGCCCTCAAGGGCCAAGCCCCTAGCAAGATTGTAAGTGTTCGAATTTCTGGATGATTTATAATTTCTCTTTTTGCCACGTGGTGTCCTTCTAATGCCGCATACAACCTGTAGTCCGGCCAAGGACGATCTTCCCGCTTCGTCAAGCGGGTCCTTGGCTACGTCGGATATGGATTCCCTTCCGACCGCCTCCACCCCTCGTGACGCTGATGACGCCGAGGTGGGATCCCAGGAGGGGACCCACCAGGAGGGGGAGGCTCCGGAGGTGCCACAGGGCAACCTCCCGGACTTTGTACCGGACTCCGCACCGGAACCTGCAGTGGTTCCGGAGTCCGGCAGGCGGCCCCTTCGTAAGAAGGGCAAGACTGTGACACCGGCGGCCGCCGTCCAACCGGAGGCGCCGGATAACTTGTTGGAGGTGCTCAACGGCGCTTACATCGAGGAAGAACACCACACTATCATGAGTGCGGTGATTCAGAAGGTTCAGCTCGCCAAAAGTGGGCTGACCGAAGCCTGCAGTAGCCTTCTAACATGCTTTGAGGTAAGAAATTTAAAATATGTAATATAATACCACATAGACAGTAGCCCCTGATGCTCGGTTCGGTGTTCGGAAAGAAAAGCCGGACTGAGGATCTAAAAAGATATACGCAGGAGGTCTATGAAATATGTCAATATGGGATTGCAGGCTGCGCTGCTCACCTCTGCCGCACTGACTGCGGAGGTCGATGCTTTGAAGCGGAACCTCGAGAGGTCCGAGAGCGAGCTCGGCCGTGCCAAGAAGCAACTCTAGGACAAGAAAGGTGAGTAACACCGTATTAAATTTGTACCTTAGAGAAAAGGACTTTGGTTGCCAGAGAAATAACAAGGATAACATGGGTACTACAGGGGCCACGAGCGAGGTGGCGACCCTGAAGGTAGCGGTGTCTGCGGCCGAACGCAATGCGGCCGCAGAGCGAGCCGAGCGGGAGAAGCATGAGGCGCGGGTGGCGGAGGTGCAACAAGAGCTCCAGGCTCTGATGGAAAAACATGAGGGTTTGGAGCGCGACTCAAGGACTCGAGAGTCCGAGCTTGCATCAGCTCTTGAGAGCACCAAAGCCGCTATGGCCGAAGCCCACAAGGCCCTCCAGGAGGTCGAGGATTTGAAGAAAATAGCAGCGGGTAAGGCATTTTTCATGCAAAGCAAGCATTTGAATGTGAATTACCTATTACTTACCCGAATTCGGAGCTCTCCAGGAGCATTCGCGGATCTGCCCTGCAGTGTGTCGGATGCTGCCGCTTTCTACCGGGCTGAGGAGGGGAGCTCGACGGAGAAGGTCTTCTGGTCTCAGTATGCTGAGGCCAGACATCCGGTGCCCCTTAGCGACCAGTTGAAGCAGCTGGTCGAGCTCCACAAGGTAGCCGAACAGGCCATGAAGGGCCTCATAGTTCGGTTGTGGCCCAAGGAGGCCATGCCTGGGAGCTACTTCGGCCTGGTACGGCGGCTGGTGGACGCGTGTCCCTGGGTGGAGGTCGTCAAGCATTCCGCCTGCATTGAAGGTGCTCGTCGGGCCCTTGCCCGTGGAAAGGTGCACTGGGGCAGGATGGACGCTGAGAAGCTGCTGACAGACGCGCCGCCGGCGGGCAAGGAGTATAGTACGCCCAAAATGTATTATAAGAGTGTCCTGAAGGGTGCCCGCATGATTGCGGATGAGTGCTCCGAAGATGTAATATTTGAGTAGACTCGCATTTTGTCATCCTGTGCGCTGAAAACCTTGGTCATATGCACTAAGCAACGCTTTTTAATTTAAAATATTACCTTTTGTGCGGCCGCTTATCAAATCTGAGAGATGTCAAGTCGTCGGCTTCAGCCCCCATGCCACTAGTGCTGGGGTGTTCGGGATAAACTTGAGCACTCTTGTTACCATATTTGGGTCCATCTAGGGAGGCGCTCAACACAACGAACGAGGCAACCGGCCTTATAATGATTGATCACTCTCACTTAGCCATAGAATTCTATAATTTTAAATTTTGGCGAAGCCCCTAGTGTTCGGAAGACCGAGTTCGGGGCGCTATCCACACCTGGGCCGGACGAAGCCGGTTCCTCGCTCTAAGCGGCATAAGTCTTTAGGGACTCGAAAAAACCTCTCGAACAGCGACCAGCTCTCGCCTTATCATGACGGTCAGTTTTAGCTTTCTCCACTAAGGCGCTCGCCCAGCTCAACCGGGGCGCAATCGCAGTGGTTCTTCCAGTGCTACCTTAGCCGATAAAAAGGAACGTAAGGTACCAAAACATGGGAGCTGGGCAAACCCAACTATTGACCCAAGACATGATTCGGAGCTGATGCATATAATGCTATAAGTTCGGGGTGCCGCACTTGTGAAAGTGTTCGGACTTATCACACCATAATGCGGGGAATTTAAGCCCCTGGTGTATTCGGCCGTACCAAAGTGTACGGATGCAAGATGTCATAAATGAACATATATATAAGAAAGAAATGCAATTATAAGCGAAAAGTGATGCATTGTTTATTCAAGGAATTCTGCAATGAATGCAGAACGATACAAATAGTGCGGTAAGAAGGGGTAAGACTATTAAACATGTGCCCCTCCAGGGGTAGGCTGTGGATTGGTGTATGAAAACGGATTTAATGCTCGTAATGGAGACCACCTGGATACTCGCCGTAGCCCTTCTTATCCCCTGGCTGTTGCATCGTGTGTTCGGCAGGTCTACTGCCGGACAGGGCTTCTGGTGAACGGAGTCCTGTGCGTAAAAAAAAGAAAAATAAAAAGAGTCACACACTTGGGAGCCCCTGGTGCGGTTAAGCCGCATTCTGGGCCTGTGGTGGCCGTGCCCCTCCCCCTATGCCCATGGTATCTCCAGAGCGTAATGATGTACGCGAAGGACTAGTCTTGCAACTTAGCAGGGGCTGGGGTTGGGGCCGCATTGCTACGCGTGCTCGGAACGTGCCAGGTGGTCTTGTTGTAGGTTACTCCGGGCGCGTTTGGCCGTGTCCGGTCGCTTAACGGCCGGACTCGAAAATTGCCTTAAGAGGCTGCTTTGTACTTCTGTCACGAGAGCCACTCTGTGTTCAGTGTTTCTGTTGACCGTGATGACTCCTCGAGGGCCTGGCATCTTGAGCTTGAGGTATGCGTAATGCGGCACCGCATTGAACTTTGCAAACGCGGTCCATCCAAGCAGAGCGCGATAGCCGCTGCGGAACGGGACTATGTCGAAGATTAACTCCTCGCTTCGGAAGTTATCCGGGGATCCGAAGACCACTTCCAGTGTGAATGAGCCTGTACAATTGGCCTCTACACCTGGTATGACGCCTTTGAAGGTCGTGTTTGTAGGTTTAATCCTTGAGGGGTCTATGCCCATCTTGCACACTGTGTCCTGATAAAGCAGGTTCAGGCTGCTGCCGCCGTCCATCAGGACTCTGGTGAGGTGAAATCCATCGATGATTGGGTCTAAAACCAATGCGGCGAATCCGCCATGTCGGATACTGGTGGGGTGGTCCCTTCGATCAAAAGTGATCGGGCAAGAGGACCATGGATTGAACTTTGGGGCGAATGGCTCCATCGCATATACGTCCCTAAGTGCAAGCTTCCGCTCCCTCTTGGGTATGTGGGTTGCGTATATCATGTTTACCGTCTGCACTTGTGGGGGGAAACCCTTCTGTCCTCTATTGTTCGGCGGCCGGGTCTCTTCCTCGTCATCGCTATGCGGCCCCTTGTCATTGTTTTTGGCGATTAACTTGCCTGCCTGCTTGAATACCCAACAATCCCTGTTGGTGTGATTTGCTGGATTTTCGGGGGTGCCGTGTATCTGGCACGAGCGGTCGAGTATTCGGTCCAAATTGGACGGACCCGGAGTAGTTCTTTTGAATGGCTTCTTCCGCTGACCGGGTTTGGAGCCTCTGAATCCGGCGTTGACGGTCGTATCCTCAGTGTTATCACCGTTAATGCGGCGTTTGTTTTTGTTGCGACACGACCTGCCATTGCGGTCCTTGTTATCCGGACTGCCAGAATTTTTGCTGAGGTTGTTGCTGCGGGCTAGCCAGCTGTCCTCTCTCGCACAGAAGCGGGTCATGAGTGATGTGAGGGCTGCCATGGATTTCGGCTTTTACCGTCCTAGGTGCCGGGCTAGCCACTCGTCGCGGATGTTATGTTTGAAGGCTGCGAGGGCCTCTGCATCCGGACAGTCGACGATTTGACTTTTCTTTGTTAAGAATCGTGTCCAGAACTGTCTGGCCGATTCGTCTGGCTGCTGAATTATGTGGCTTAGGTCATTGGCGTCTGGTGGTCGCACATATGTGCCCTAGAAGTTGTTGAGGAATGCGGCTTCCAGGTCCTCCCAACACCCAATTGACTCTGCTGGCAAGCTGTTGAGCCAATGCCGAGCTGGTCCTTTAAGCTTCAGTGGGAGATATTTGATGGCATGAAGATCGTCACCGCGGGCCATGTGTATATGAAGGAGGTAGTCTTCGATCCAAACCGCGGGGTCTGTTGTGCCATCGTATGATTCAATGTTCACGGGTTTAAACCCTTCGGGGATTTGATGCTCCATTACTTCATCTGTGAAGCATAGTGGGTGTGCGGCGCCTCTGTATTGGGCTATATCACGACGTAGCTCCAACGAGCTTTGTCTACTGTGTTTGGCCCGGCCGGACTTGCTGTGTCCGGCGCGACGATTGTCGTCGCGTGCCATGGGGCGCCCACGCGATCCGTAGATCGATCTTGATTCTCTTGCCTTATCCTCCAATATATCTCGCAAGTCCGGACCATTCCCCTGTGGCCTTGTGCTTTTCGAGCGATGCCGGGGTACAGTTCTAATTGGGGGCCTAAAGGCCTCTCTGTCGTGGCCACGAGGTGGTCGGTCAGTCGTATTGTGCTCTGGTGATGCAGGTTTATATGTGTCCTCCTCTAGTCGAGGGAGCAACTTGCGTTTGGGGTAGCTTTTGGAGGGGCGTTCGAGTTCATACTCTTCGGCCGCAAGGACTTCAGTCCATCTGTCGGCTAGCAGGTCTTGATTAGCTCGAAGCTGTTGCTGCTTTTTCTTTAGGCTATTCGCCGTGGCCATTAGCCTACGTTTAAAGCGCTCTTGTTCGACGGGATCCTCGGGCACGACGAATTCGTCGTCGTTGAGGCTTGCCTCGTCTCCGGAGGGAGGCATGTAATTATCATCCTCTACCTCTTCGTCTGCCGCTCTCTCATGAGGGCTGGCTTCTCCGTCCTCCTATGCTAAATCTTGCTGGAGTGGGTTATCTTCGGCACTCTCTGGGGTGTTATTATCTCCGGTGCCAGAATCTCCATTTTTGCTGTGGCAGGATTTAGAGCGGCGCCGCTGACGCCGGCGCTTCGGCTGTTTCTTGGATGAGCCTTCCTCTGCTGCATCCTCGCTGTTCCCATCCTTTGGGATGTCCACCATGTATATGTCGTATGACGAGGTGGTCTTCCATTGCCCCGTAGGCGCTGGTTCTTGGTCATCTCCGGCATCGTCGTCCATACCGTCGATGTCTTCGGAGTCGTAATCTAGCATGTCGGTTAGATCGTCGACAGTGGCTACAAAGTGGGTGGTGGGTGGGCTTTGAATTTCTTCGTCGTCCGCATCCCAACCGTCCTGACCGCAGTCCGGCCAGGGTTCTCCTGATAACGAGAGATACTTTAGCGAATTTAGAATGTCGCCAAAGGATGAGTGCTGAAAGATGTTCGTGGCGGTGAACTCCATGATCGGCGCCCAATTAGATTGGATTGGTAGGGGCGCAGGAGGTTCGGAGTCCGGCGAGGAGTCCGGCACCTCGGAGTCACGAGCTTTACAAGGGACAAGGTTAGTATTCGGCTCCATCACCGTAGAGATTGCAGCCCCCGAGGCGGTGTGTAGCCACCCGTCCTTGATCTGCGCGGTCGGCTCCGAACTAAGGGTCGGGGCGGACTCGTGTGCGGCCTCCAGGGCGCTGTCCGGCAGCAGAGCTAAATCATGCCCATCGTGGCAGTGCGGCGCGCTCGGCTGTGGCTTGAATCCGTCGAAGATCAAGTCCTCGCGGATGTCAGCCATGAAGTTTAGACTTTCAAATCTGACCTAACGGCCGGGGCGTAGCTTTCGATCTGCTCCAGATGGCCAAGGGAATTGGCCCGCAGTGCAAAGCCGCCGAATACAAAGATCTGTCCGGGGAGAAAAGTCTCACGCTGGACTACGTCATTGTTGTTGATGATCGAAGGAGCCGTCGAGCCTATCGGTGACGACACAGAGGAACTCTCAATGAAAGCACCAATGTCGGTGTCAAAACCAGCGGATCTCAGGTAGGGGGTCCCGAACTGTGCGTCTAGGCGGATGGTAACAGGAGACAAGGGACACGATGTTTTTACCCAGGTTCGGGCCCTCTCGATGGAGGTAAAACCCTACTCCTGCTTGATTAATATTGATGATATGAGTAGTACAAGAGTGGATCTACCACGATATCAAGGAGGCTAAACCCTAGAAGCTAGCCTATGGTATGATTGTTGTAATGGTTGTTCGTCCTACGGACTAAAGACCCTCCGGTTTATATAGACACCGGAGAGGGCTAGGGTTACACAGAGTCGGTTACAATGGTAGGAGATCTACATATCCGTATTGCCAAGCTTGCCTTCCACACCAAGGAAAGTCCCATCCGGACACGGGACGAAGTCTTCAATCTTGTATCTTCATAGTCTTGGAGTCCGGCCGATGATGATAGTCCGGCTATCCGGACACCCCCTAGTCCAGGACTCCCTCAGTCTCTCTCAAACAACCCTGCAACCAAATAACAAAAAGTCTCTTGTGTCCCCAACACACCCAATACAATGGTAAATTGTATAGGTGCACTAGTTCGGCGAAGAGATGGTGATACAAGTGCAAAATCGATAGTAGATATAGGTTTTTGTAATCTTAAATAATAAAAACAGCAAGGTAACTAATGATAAAAGTGAGCGTAAACGGTATTGCAATGATAGGAAACAAGGCCTAGGGTTCATACTTTTACTAGTGCAAGTTCTCTCAACAATAATAACATAGATAGATCATATAACAAGCCCTCAACATGCAATAAATAGTCGCTCTGAAGCCACTAATGGCGGAGAATAAACGTAGAGATTATGGTAGGGTACGAAACCACCTCAAAGTTATTCTTTCGGATCAATCTATAAAAAAGTTCGTACTAGAATAACACCTTAAGACACAAATCAACCAAAACCCTAATGTCACCTAGATACTCCATTGTCACCTCAAGTATCCGTGGGTATGATTATACGATATGCATCACACAATCTCATATTCATCCAACCAACATAAAAGTACTTCAAAGAGTGCCCCAAAGTTTCTACCGAAGAGTCAAGAATGTGTGCCAACCCCTATGCATAGGTTCGCAATGTCACGAAACCCGCAAGTTGATCACCAAAACATACATTAAGTGGCACATGATATCCCATTGTCACCACAGATAATCATGGCAAGACATACATCAAGTGTTCTCATCAAGACTCAATCCGATAAGATAACTTCAAAGGGGAAACTCAATTCATCACAAGAGAGTAGAGGGGGAGAAACATCATAAGATCCAACTACAATAGCAAAGCTCGGGATACATCAAGATCGTGCCATTGAGGAACACGAGAGAGAGAGATCAAAACACATAGCTACTGGTACATACCCTCAGCCCCGAGGGTGAACTACTCCCTCCTCGTCATGGATAGCGCCGGGATGATGAAGATGGCCACCGGTGATGGGTTCCCCCTCTGGCAGGGTGCCGGAACGGGCTCCCGAGAGGTTTTTGGTGGCTACAGAGGCTTGCGGCGGTGGAACTCCCAATCTATCTTCTGTTCTGGAAGTTTTAGGGTACAAGAGTATATATGGGTGCAGGCGGTACGTCTGAGGAGCTACGGGGGCCCCACGAGGCAGGAGGGCACGCCCGGGGGGGGGGGGTGGGGGTGGGCGCGCCCCCCACCCTCGTGGGCAGCCCATATCTCCCCTGACGTGCACTCCAAGTTCCCTGGGTTGCTTTCCTTCCAAAAATAACTTCTCCAGTTGATTTCGTTCCGTTTTGACTCCGTCTGATATTCCTTTTCCTCAAAACACTGAAATAGGCACAAAACAACAAATCTGGGCTGGGCCTCCAGTTAATAGGTTAGTTCCAAAAATAATATAAAAGTGGATAATAAAGCCCAATATTGCCTAAAACAGTAGATAATATAACATGGAGCAATCAAAAATTATAGATACATTGGAGACGTATCAAGCATCCCCAAGCTTAATTCCTGCTCGTCCTCGAGTAGGTAAATGATAAAAAGAGAATTTTTGATGCGGAGTGCTACTTGGCATAATTTCAATGTAATTCTTCTTACTTGTGATATGAATATTCAGATCCGAAAGATTCAAGACAAAAGTTCATATTGACATAAAAATAATAATACTTCAAGCATACTAATCAAAGCAATCATGTCTTTTCAAAATAGCATGGCAAAAGAAAGTTCATCCCTACAAAATCATATAGTTAGGCTATGCTTCATTTTCGTCACACGAAGATGTTCCCAAATTCTATACCCCCAATGACAAGCCAAGCAATTATTTCATACTTAAATAATCTCAAACTTTTTCAACCTTCATGCAATACATGAGCGTGAGCCATGGATATAGCACTATGGGTGGAATAGAATATGATGATGGGGATTGTGTGGAGAAGACAAAAAGGGAGAAAGTCTCACATTGACGAGGATAATCAACGGGCTATGGAGATGCCCATCAATTGATGTCAACATGAGGAGTAGGGATTGCCATGCAACAGATGCTCTAGAGCTATGAATGCTCAACAAAAGAAAACTAGTGGGTGTGCATCCAACTTGCTTGCTCATGAAAACCTCGGGCATTTGAGGAAGCCCGTCGTAGGAATATACAAGCCAAGTTCTATAATGAAAAATTCCCACTAGTATAAAAAGACAACTTATGAGACTCACTATATGAAGAACAAGGTGCTACTTTGAAGCACAATATATGAGACTCACTACATGAAGAACAAGGTGCTAGTTTGAAGCACAAGTGTGGAAAAAGAGATAGTAGCATTGCCCTTTTTATTTTTTATTTTTTTTGGGCCTTTCTTTTTTTTCTTTTGGCCTTTCCTTTTTTTGGGGCCTTTTTTTTGGCCTTTCTTTTTTTGGGCAATGCCCTAATAATGATGATCATCACACTTCTATTGATTACAACATAAGGATTACAACTCGAAACTTAGAACAAGATATGACTCTATATGAATGCCTCCGGCGGTGTACCGGGATGGTGTAATGAATCAGGAGTGACATGTATGAAAAATAAAGCATGGTGGCTTTGCCACAAATACGATGTCAACTACATGATCATGCAATGACAATATGACAAAAGTAATGTATGTCATGAATATGATGATGGAAGTTGCATGGCAATATATCTCGGAATGGCTATGGAAATGCCATGATAGGTAGGTATGGTGGCTGTTTTGAGGAAGATATAAGGAGGTTTATGTGTGATAGAGCGTATCGTATCACGGGGTTTGGATGCACCGGCGAAGTTTACACCAACTCTCAAGGTGAGAAAGGGCAATGCACGGTACCGAAGAGGCTAGCAATGGCGGAAAGGTAAAAGTGCGTATAATCCATGGACTCAACATTAGTCAAAAGAACTCATATACTTATTGCAAAAATTTAGAAGTCATCAAAAATCAAGTACTACGCGCATGCTTCTAGGGGGATAGATTGGTAGGAAAAGACCATCGCTCGTCCCCGACCGCCACTCATAAGGATGCACAAGCCAGGTACACTTCATGTTTCAAATTTGTTACACAACTTTAACCATACGTGCATGCTACGGGACTTGCAAATTCAACACAAGCATTCTTTGAATTCATAATCACCCAACTAGCACGACTTGGATATTATCACCTCCATATCTCAAAATAATTATCAAGCATCAAACTTTTCTTAGTATTCAACACACTCATAAGAAAGTCTCACATATCTTGAATACCAAGTATATTAATGTTAAGAAAATTACCATGCTATTAACGACTCTCAAAATAATATAAGTGAAGTATGAGAGTTCATCTATTTCTTCAAAATAAAACTACTACCATGCTCTAAAAGATATAAGTGAAGCACTAGAGCAAAAATTATCACGCTCAAAAGATATAAGTGAAGCACTATGAGCATTCTAGCAAATTCCAATTTGTGTATGGCTCTCTCCCATTTAAGAATTTCAGATCTTGGTATCTTATTCGAACAACAAACAAAAAAAATAAAATGACAATGCAAGGATAGCACAACTCATGTGAAGAAGCAAAAACTTAGGCTCAACCGATACTAACCGATAGTTGTTGAAGAAGAAAGGTGGGATGCCTACCGGGGCATCCCCAAGCTTAGATGCTTGAGATTTCTTGAAATATTATCTTGGGGTGCCTTGGGCATCCCCAATCTTGAACTTCTGTGTCTCCTTAATTCCTCTAATATCATGGTTTCTTCTTTTTATCAAAAGCTTCATTCACAACAATCTCAACAAGAACTCGTGAGATCGGTTAGTATAAACCAATGCAAAACCTTATCATCTTCTACTGTAACAAATCACTAAAATTATTCAACATTGAATACTAAATGCCTCTGCATATTTAATACTCCTATCACCAAATAGAATCATTAGCCAAGCAAACATATGCAAACAATGCAACCATAACAGCAATCTGTCAAAACAGTACAGTCTGTAAAGAAGGCAAGAGTATCAATACTTCCCTGACTCCAAAAATTATGAACTAAAATTCCCACTGTAATAAATTTATCAGATCTCAATATGCAAAAATATTCAACATTATAATACTCTCTGACTTTTCTAGGGGATTTTTGCAACAGCGGTAAACTTTCTGTTTTTCAAACAGCAACATGTATACTAGCAAAATAAGCATGGCAAAGGCTATCCTTGACTTATTTATTGAAAATAAAGATGCAAAACATTATTCTAAATAACATAAAGCAAAAAATAACAAAAGGAAATGACGCTCCAAGCAAAACACATATCATGTGGTGAATAAAAATATAGCTCCAAGTAAAGTTACCGATGAACGAAGACGAAATAGGGGATGCCTTCCGGGGCATCCCCAAGCTTAGGCTCTTGGTTGTCCTTGAATATTACCTTGGGGTGCCTTGGGAATCCCCAAGATTAGGCTCTTGTGACTCCTTATTCCATAGTCCATCGAATCTTTACCCAAAACTTGAAAACTCCACAACACAAAACTCAACAGAAAACTCGTAAGCTCCGTTAATAAAACAAACACTTAGGTACTGTAATGAACTCATTATAAATTCATATTGGTGTAATATCTACTGTACTCCAACTTATCTATGGTTCATACCCTCCGATACTACTCATAGATTCATCAAAATAAGCAAAGAACACAAAGAAAACAGAATCTGTCAAAAACAGAACAGTCTGTAGTAATCTGTATCAAACGTATACTTCTGGAACTCCAAATATTCTACCAAATTAGGAAGTCCTAAGAAATTCGTGTACCAATCCAGAGCAAAAAGAATCAGATCATAAGCACATTTCTGTGAATTAACAAAACTAATTTACTGGGTGCAAAAGTTTCTGATTTTCAGCAGGATCAACACAACTATCACCGTAAGCCATCCTAAAGGTCTTACTTGGCACTTTATTGAAACAAAAGCTATCGAACATGATTACTACAGTAGCATAATCATGTGAACACACAAAAACAGTAAGGATAAGTATTGGGTTGTCTCCCAACAAGCGCTTTTCTGTAATGCCTTTCTAGCTAGGCATGATGATGACAATGATGCTCACATAAAAGATAAGAATTGAAACATAACGGGAGCATCATGAAGCATATGACTAGCACTTTTAAGTCTAACCCACTTCCTATGCATAGGGATTTTGTGAGCAAACAACTTATGGGAACGATAATCAACTAGCATAGGAAGGTAAAACAAGCAAAGCTTCAAAACTTGAAACACATAGAGAGGAAATTTGATATTATTGCAATTCCTACAAGCATATGTTCCTCCCTCATAATAATTTTCAGTAGCATCATGAATGAATTCAACAATATAACCAGCACCTAAAGCATTCTTTTCATGATCTACTAGCATAGAAAATTTACTACTCTCCACATAAGCAAAATTCTTCTCATTCGGAATAGTGGGAGTATCATAAGAGACTTGAACACTAAAAATTATTTCCACATTAAAAGAGTAATGTTCAGAGAAAGGGTAATCATAATCATGACAAGATTTGTAAATATAATCATCACTACTTTTTATAGCATAAGTTTCATCACAATAATCATCATAAGTAGCAACTTCGTTCTCATCATAATCGATTGAAACCTCTCCCAAGATAGTGGAATCACTAAATAAAGTTGACACTCTTCCAAATCCACTTTCATAAATATTATCATCATACGTAGGAGGCATGCTATCATCATAATAACTTTGCATATCAAAACTTGGGATGCTAAAAAATATCATCTTCATTAAACATAGCATCCCCAAGCTTGGGACAAACATTAATTTCAGCAAATAAATTATCAAATATTTCATTCTCATCAAACATGGGTTCTTTCATATCATAAGCATAATCACTCGCATCATTAAAAATATTGATAGCACCAATGGTATAGCAATTATCATCATCACAATGAGTAGTAGGACCAACATCATTTGGGAGGGATACCTTTGTAGCTTTGTTGCTCCTTCTTTTCTTCTTCTTCTTCACATTATGTGTGGGTTCAACCTTCCTCTTTGAGCTCCTTATTGATGAGATTGGTTGAATAGAAGGCTCCTCCTCGTTACCTGATTCATCATAAGAAATAATAGGAGGAGATTGGGAAGCCTCTTCCCTTTCATTAGTATCTTCATCATCTTCCATTTGCTTTCTTTTCTTGATGTAATTGGCAATATAAGGATTTTCAATGCAATTCACCGCACAATACATATAAATTTCTTCTAGATCAAAATGAAGAATTCTATCAAGAGCAAATTCTGGAATAATCTTAGTTATACGTTTTATTTCTTCATAACCCAAGAGCAAACTAAGCTCATTATGACGTGCAAGGGAAATCAAGTCATCACAATTTTTGGACACAATACGATCATGAAACAATTTGCATTGGGTACTAAAATGATCACGTTCATTGCAAAGTTCACAAGTATGGCTAAGAAAAAATAAATTTTCAGCACGTGCATCTAGACTTTCTTGCAACCATTTAGTTTCTAAGTACTTATGCCTCTTGCAATATCTATCTTCCCTATTTGGTGTGTCCTTGCAAGCCCAATGCACTCCACAAAAATTGATATGCTTATAGGAGGCATTTTCATCATAACTAGTGCAATCATCATTAGCATCATGGATATTCAAAGAATTCGTACTTACAACATTGCAATCATGCTCATCATTCAAAGATTTAGTGCCAAACAAATTAGAGATTTCTTCTTCTAGCACTTGAGCACAATTATCCTTTCCATCATACTCACGAAAGATATTAAAAAGGTGAAGCGTATGAGACAAACTTAACTCCATTTTTTTGTAATTTTATTTTATAAACTAGACTAGTGCTAAAACAAGAAACAAAAAGATTCGATTGCAAGATCTAAAGATATACCTTCAAGCGCTAACCTCCCCGGCAACGGCGCCAGAAAAGAGCTTGATGTCTACTACACAACCTTCTTCTTGTAGACGTTGTTGGGCCTGCAAGTGCACAGGTTTGTAGGACAGTAGCAAATTTCCCTCAAGTGGATGACCTAAGGTTTATCAATCCGTAGGAGGCATAGGATGAAGATGGTCTCTCTCAAACAACCCTGCAACCAAATAACAAAAAGTCTCTTGTGTCCCCAACACACCCAATACAATGGTAAATTGTATAGGTGCACTAGTTCGGCGAAGAGATGGTGATACAAGTGCAAAATCGATAGTAGATATAGGTTTTTGTAATCTGAAATAATAAAAACAGAAAGGTAACTAATGATAAAAGTGAGCATAAACGGTATTGCAATGATAGGAAACAAGGCCTAGGGTTCATACTTTCACTAGTGCAAGTTCTCTCAACAATAATAACATAGATAGATCATATAACAAGCCCTCAACATGCAACAAAGAGTCACTCCGAAGCCACTAATAGCGGAGAACAAACATAGAGATTATGGTAGGGTACGAAATAACCTCAAAGTTATTCTTTCGGATCAATCTATAAAAGAGTTCGTACTAGAATAACAACTTAAGACACAGATCAACCAAAACCCTAATGTCACCTAGATACTCCATTGTCACCTCAAGTATCCGTGGGTATGATTATACGATATGCATCACACAATCTCAGATTCATCCAACCAAGATAAAAGTACTTCAAAGAGTGCCCCAAAGTTTCTATCGGAGAGTCAAGAACGTGTGCCAACCCCTATGCATAGGTTCCCAATGTCATGAAACCCGCAAGTTGATCACCAAAACATACATCAAGTGGCACATGATATCCCATTGTCACCACAGATAATCACGGCAGGACATACATCAAGTGTTCTCATCAAGACTCAATCCGTTTAGATAACTTCAAAGGGGAAACTCAATTCATCACAAGAGAGTAGAGGGTGAGAAACATCATAAGATCCAACTATAATAGCAAAGCTCGGGATACATCAAGATCGTGCCATAGTGGAACATGAGAGAGAATACGAGAGAGAGAGAGATCAAAACACATAGCTACTGGTACATACCCTCAGCCCCGAGGGTGAACTACTCCCTCCTCATCATGGATAGCGCCGGGATGATGAAGATGGCCAACGGTGATGGGTTCCCCCTCCGGCAGGGTGCCGGAATGGGCTCCCGAGAGGTTTTTGGTGGCTACAGAGGCTTGCGGCGGCGGAACTCCCGATCTATCTTCTGTTCTGGAAGTTTTAGGGTACAAGAGTATATATGGGTGCAGGCGGTACGTCGGAGGAGCTATGGGGGGCCCACGAGGCAGGGGGCGCGCCTGGGGGGGCGGGGGGGATCTCAAACTTTGGGACACGCTTCTCTGAAATGGGGGAAAGTTACGAACTTATCCCCCGTTTAAAATTTCGGACATCGCGTCGGTTGGGGATAGGACGGTAATATCGCATCTCCCAAATATTTGCCGGTAACTATTTCGGGCAAGGAGAGGGTGTTTTTCCACCCACGGTTGGCGTCCACGGTGTATGAACGGGGCTGACAGGTAGGGCGGTTGTGTCACGTCTGATGGAAGTTACACATCTGCCCCTATTGAAAATATTAGCCTACATCGATTTCGGACAAGGAGAGTTTGTTTTGCCGCCCACCGTGTATGAATGGGGAAATGGAGGAAGAGACACATGTCTTTTTGACAAGCTTGAATCAAATGTGTTTTGCCGCCCACGTTTGGTGCCCAGCATGTCTGAATGGGCTCAGAGGCCGTCGTGTCACGTCTGATTGAAGTTACTAGTCTACCCCTATGACAGCAGTGTAAATCCGATCGATAAGGATGTACTCAGTGTCAGGGGTAGATAGTAATTTCCATCTCTCAAACACTTGCTTCGGGCAGCCCACAAATTATAGTGGGTGTTTAGCTGCTTCGTTCAAAACTTGGGAGGATTAGCATTCACGTTTGCCCTGGGACCTGGCAAACTAAATTCAAATTCAATTTGTATTCGATTACGAATATCCACAGATAATTATACGTTTTGTTATTTATTTCTTCAACACCACAACAAAGATTTATTCCACCTTTATATATGATTATGATTTAGAAATGCCGTGATCTTCGAATTCAGTAGGTTGGATACACTCTGATTCAAACAATTATTTCATCCAATACAATATGCTCACACGAAAAACAGTTCACCTTATGTCAATCATACAAGTACTGAGGATTACCTCGCCTAAAAAATTCGGATCATTACAACACATGGACAACATGGAATTCCGGACAACATAGGGGGTCTTGCAACATAATCCATTTAGAGACATGACACAACATGCAAGTACAATAATCTAATGACAATTTCAACTGGTATCTAAAGAAGAACCAGGATTACCTTGGGCTTCAGATAGTAGAAACATCAGGACCTCCTCCGTCTTCAAATGCCACATTCTTACTTCCTCCAATTCTTGGGTTGCTTGCATAATGTGTGCCGCTAATTCCGTAATTTCCAGCCTCAAGATAAAGATTACCTCATTCATGGCAGCCACACCATCTCTTTCTGCCTCTAGTATAGCCTCAAGCACTATAATATATGTGCTCAGACTGCTCTGCGGCGGTGTTGCCTCTGAACTGCTACCATCTGGTAACATGGATGGCGCACTGCTTCCACAAATAGATTCTGGGGTTGTACATTGTGTCCTAGTGTGAACGGCATCCTGAAAGGTTTCCGCTGGACATAAGTAAGAGATAGTTATCGTATGATCCAGGCAGTAAGCTTACATGGTAAACGACGGACGAATTATTGCCGAGCATGGAAAACTATATTTGAATGGTTCGAAGCAGCATCAGCCGAAAAGAAATTAAAATGGTAAGATGAAACTAGGGATGTAAGTGGCAAATAAACGACATCCACCAGTCCCATCTAGTTAGTTTTTGCTACCTCCTTAGTTCATTTTCCTCCAAAAACAAAAACTCTTCTGAACTATCATACCACTAGTGGACTTTAATTGGGATTAAGTGGGACCCAGTTGACATCCCTAGTTGAAAGGGAGTGTACAACCACTATATTTAAGTTGCCAAGGCATCTAAGCAGTTGAAATAATCTGAGAAAGCACATAACAGTGTGGCCTCATATAAACTACGAAGACAGTCTTGTGATGAAGTTGAGAGGAAAAGTTAAGGACTCAAATGAAATAGGCATGCATTTCTTTATGATAGTACAGCAGGCACTGCTGACATATTGGCCAACTCAGGTATAGCGTAACAACAAACAAGCATTCGAATCAAGCAATACAACAAAGCAGACAACTGAACTATTTGTAATTCGGTAGGATTACACGTTGAGGGCACAAGCCAAGAAAGCAGCCCACTCGCATTACATTTCACATGTACTAAAACATATTGGCTTACCATATGTTGCTGTGAAGCCTAGCTGCTGTTGCAATGTTCTTTGAAAATATCGTCAGCATCCCGTGGTTGCAAATCTAGTTGTTGTAGTTTATTCTGCACCATCTATTTAGGTAAAATTAATTTTAATCACATGCACTGGTCCGAATTGATCATCAATGGTTCATCTAAACTAATGAAAGAAGGGTGTGTGCATACACGACAATATATCTGCTTCCCTCTATTTTTATGCTTGTTCAAGGTGCCAGCCCCGAAAGAACAAATATTTTGCTTGATGGGGTTGGCACCTCCATAATTAATAGAAGCATCAAATTAGTCATGCAACTTGGGAAGATCAAGAACACACAAACAAGTAATGAACAGAGGCTCGGAGCAGTGATGTAATAGCTAGCATCAGAAAATGTATGGTAAAACGAACAAAAAGCAGCGGAACCACATGCTAGTTTGCTGATGTGTAATTAAGCATAGAGAACATTAACCTGTCTGAAGGAACCAACAGGTGGCATCAGAACAAAACTAAAGCATATTAACTATATGTGCACTGGTATGTAATTTAGCACATGTAACATGTTCACTGCCAGAAGTATGGCCCTACAGGTGCAAGCAGAATAACGCGTCTCATGAAAAACTGAATGATGCCCTGAAGAAATTCAAAGGTGCAGTGCTTATGCTAGGAAAGTGAACGTAGGCGCCGGCCGTTGGATGATAGTACCTGATTCTCGGCGGCGTATGAGTATCATTGTCATACTTGATAGCTAAGGATCGTCGATGGTGCTCGTGTTGCGGTTGAGTTTGGGCCGGCTGTCGCCGTCGCTGAAGCGGCTCCGGTGCTACGGTTGCGGCGCCTGTCGACATACAAGAAAGCTCATCTGTGGTAAGTGAACAGTTGCACGATAAAGAGAAAAAACGAAGGAGTACAAATCGAAATAACCTGATGAGGCTGCGACATCGGTAAAGCAGGGCTGGTGGAGTTGAATATGGCGTCCATGGAGCGGGTCCGGTGCAGTGGACGAAGGCTTCGGCGGGCGCGTTGTACAGTGCTTTCGGTGAGGCGGATCTGTTGCCGAGGACGAGGGCTTGTATGAAGGGCCAGCGAAGGGGCGGACGAGGGAGTCAGTGAAGGGCCTACGCTGTGGTGGACGAGGGCGTCGGTTAAGCAGATCCGGTGCGGTGGACCATGATGGCGTTCAAGGAGATCTGGAGCGGTGGACAAGCCAGTCGCTGAAGCGGCTCCGGTGAAGTGGTGAGTTGGTAGTTGGGGGTTCCAAGGTGCGGAAGGTAGATCCGGCGGGGTGTGAGGTCCACCGCTGTGGCGGAGGACTAGATTCGGCGGCTTGCCGTGGTTGGGGGGGGTCAGGGAGGGGAAGGGGAGGGGCTCTGGGGAGGAATGTTGGTGGCAAAGAGGGGAAAACAATGGAGTTACCAAAGCAGCCCTTTTCCGTTCATGTGGCAGGGGTAAAACAGGAATATCGCAGGGCTAAACTTTCGGGCGCATGATATTTCGATGTGAGCGGGAAGTTTGAAAGCTTTTGGCACTTAAAATTATAAGTATTCTGCTCTCGTACGGCCGACTATGATATCATGGCCGACAATTTGTTTGTTTTGCACGCAAAAAAATGTGCAAGTTTTGAAAATCAATGTCTCCAACTCGAAACTTATATTGTTCATTCAATTCAAATATGGATCATTGAGCTACTACAAGCAAATACCATCATACAGTCCAATTCAAATGAAATTCCAAATGTGTTTATCCTAAATTTGATGACAAAAGCAAAAAAGTGTATGTGTATGAATAAAGTGAATGATTATAAAGTTTGAACATGCCCGTATGTGTATATCTCTAGGTTTGATATATGAATTTGAAATCACGAAATTCCGGCTTAAAAAATGTACCTCCGTTTAAATGAATTACAAAAGCTAATGACGGAGTCGAATTCCAAAATTTCAATCTTAGGTTTGTAATTCTGGTACATCAAGGTATATCACGCATGTTCAAAAGTATCGTTATCTCGTAGTACAAACTGTGAAACAAATTGATCAACCATGAGTGCACAATATCTCAATTACGCTAAAGTCCCTCAAATATAGACACCTCACTCTTTATCTGAAGTCACCCCCCCCCCACCACCACCACCACCACACACACAGTCACATAGAGAAGTCGTTCTCTCCCCCAGACACCAACACACGAGCACATTAACACCCCTCTCTCTTGTAAAGTCCGGACGGCAACATAGGTCTCTATCACTTTGTCTCCCCGGCATGCACACATCTCTTCCCTCACTCTCTAGGTCTCCCGCTATCTCGCTTACCCAAGCACACGCACTATGTAGAGTGTATATTTCCCATACACACAAAACGTCGCCCCCAAACGTCTATCTCCCTAGTTATGTGGTTCTCGTGCACTCACCTCACACACCACCCCCACTCCAAACAAGCATACTTTGTCTCCTTGTGCACCACTCTCCTCTTTCTATCTCTCCCACATGCGGACCCGCCCAGCTCCTTCCCTGTATACATATATGTCGTGACTCTTTGCATAGCTCCCTAATGTATAATCATTCTCGATTTCGCACATTGTTCTCTACACCATCTATTCTAGATCTCTCATGAAGTCCCTATCACACACGCGATGACTTGCTTCCCCTACGTCTCCGTTCATAGGCCAATTTTCATCAACATTGTCTCCATATCTATACGCCATTTATGGACACAAACGACCCCTCTCGCCCCCTCTACTTAATCGCTGCCTGAATGATTGGCTATGTACATGGGTCCTCTTTCTCTCTCTCTCTCTCTCTCTCTCGTTGCTAGCTCTCTCTTTCTCTCGCTCTCACACCCCTCTCCCACACACACACTCGATGTCTCTTCCAAATAGTCTGCTCCCCCCGCCCGCACCCGTGCTATCTCGCTACTACACATGTCACACCATGCCCCCTTCCCTTATACTAGGTTTACATCATCAGTGGTCTCTCTACTCCAGATACACTCTCTCCCTGTCACACACAAACGCATGCACAAACACACACAGACACGCACAAACACCCATTTATGTGGATCCTCATCTCTCCCCATTCCGCATGTGTATCTTACACACTCACTCTCTAATTATGTATACATGTCTCCACGTTACACAACACAAAGCCCCATGTACATGTCTCTCTCTATCCTCCACACACATAGACACAAAGAATCTGTTATCATTGCCTCAGTCTCTAACATATCGCACATGCACTCTCTCTCTCTCTCTCTCTCTCTCTCTCTCTCGCAAACACGCTCAACAAGGGTTTCCCCGTGAATAACTTACCGTCTACTCATCAACAGTCGTGGCAGTACGGCGAACACGAGACGTGAAAAAGAATAAATCTACACGTGCTTAGACCACCTAGTATGAGTACTAGGACTAGAGCAAGCCAAAAAGCGCGCTGCCGTCACCCCCTCCTTGTCGGCGACGGGAAAATCTTTGTTTTACATAGTCGAGAAGTCATTGTGCTAAGGCCCCACATGCCGAGGCGTTGAATAGAATGTAGATACTAGTTTACGGAAGAAAGTATCGATAATACGTTTGTATCTCCATACTTATATTTCTTCTTTTATAAAAAACCGAGTTGGTGATGATGGTACGTGTGCCATCTTGCAATATAGACCGTCTGATCTATATCTGATGGATGGAAATTAAACTAAAATATACCCGCACCTCTATCAACATTTGCAGACAAGGCCTTCCCTCGTTCATCCTCATCTCCAACAAACCTCATTGTTGAGCAATTAAGAAAGGAAGCCTCTGGAACAAACTGGCATAGTGGCCGCTGCCGGCGTCGTCATTCCCCATGCCTTCGCTCAGTCCGACCACCAACCACCACCACACCCAACTCCTCTTCACCTTATCTCATATTTCTCGAGATATCATTAGTTTTTACACATGGGATTACTCCCGCAAGGGTCAATCACAACAAGTGTTTTTATAAAAAAATGCATCTTGATGTTCCGTTAATGCACGGATCTTGCTAGTACTCCTACACAAGACTAAGTTGGTGATGCTGGTGTGTCTGCCATCCGTCGTTTCTGACCATTAGATCTACATCTAGCGATTGTGAGGTAAGTTGTTTCCTTTTCTCACCAACATCCCACTTGTCTACCAATTTGCAGAAAAACCCATAATTAATATCTTAAAACCAACCACATCCCTCCCTGACCTCACCAAAACATCCCAAGGAATATATTATAACTGAAACATAATATACATATGTATATCAAAATTAGGGTGTTTTGTACCAAGTTTGTGAATAAGTATTATTATAATTATGATTCATTGCAACAGACATGAACATTGCTAGTATTTCCAACCATGTATTTTTTTTCTAGTTTTCCATAGTTTCGAGTTTTCCATCAAGATATTAGTCACTCATGGTTGATATTTATTTTCAATCATGTACACATATGCACTATGTAACTAGCCTTGCTTATTGGTGTCCAAAGCTTAACTTTCACTCCTACTTACAATATGTAGAGTATTTAACAAAAAACTACCACTTTCAACCAGCCCTAGGAAGAATCTATTGTACAAAAAATAGCAAAAACATACCCAAAATTTCTTAATCCACGCCAAAAACTACTACTACCTCCGTTTCAGTTTACAAGTCTTGCGCGTATACCTAGGTTGTCAATTTTATCACCCTAATATAAACTATATAGCACAAAAATTATACCTTTTGAAAGTAGAAACTCCATAGTTTATGTTGGTATATTTTTTGTAATATATGACTTGTATTAGGTTGGTCAAATTGACGACCTAGGGGTACGCGCACGCTGTGTAAACTGAGAGAGAGGTAGTACCTAGTACTCCTACGGACTAGGTTCGTTTAAACCCATTTATGACTAGGTTGGCACACACGTCCGTGCTGACGAGGCAGCTTAAACCAACACATTTTGTTTGACCGTTGACACGAGGGATCCACATCTCACCTTCTATCCTGTTATTCCCCCTCAAATCATTATTTTTCCTGAACATTACTTCAAACAGTACTGATGCGTGTTCGTCGGTGGCGTCGGTGATGAGCGAGTTGGCTGCCGCTCCACCGGACGGGCGGGCCGCCGCGCTGGCCTCCGCACGGATTGGTAGGCTGGCCCGAGCGTGACTCACGAGCGAGCAAGCCTCCGCGCTGGCCTTAGCTCGAGCCAGATGGCTGGCCTGAGCGTGGCGCGCGCGAGCAAGCCGCCGCGCTGCCGTGCCAATCTAGCTAGCAAACCTTGCAGACAAGCAGCTGGATGGAGCTATCTTGCCTAGCTAGCGGCCGCGAGCGCCGGACAGAGCTGGCATCCGGGCTGCCGCAACATGGGCTCCGCACCGCCGGCGGTTTTGACCTCGCCTTCTGTCGGTGGCGGTAGCTGTGTCCCATGGCCGAGGATGACTAGGTGGACGGGCCGGAGGTAGGAGGTCACTCGAGGATTTTGGTTGGTAAGAGCATGTACAATGGTTGATAAGGTAGTCTTATCTTAAGTCTGCCACGTATGCAAGTGGTAGTAGTTTCTTGGCATTTTAGTGGTTTCTTATATTATTAGGGGTTTCTTGTAAGGAAGAATGTACGTACTACTAGCGACAAAAGGCGATTCTAGGTTGCGTTGTACTCCAACGAGTACTACTGGTGGTCGCGGGAGTGTATACCTCGTTTTGTGGGTTCGATCCCGGCCGAACGCACGGCGGCCTTTTAACAAAAATAGTACTACTACACTTCGCTGCGAGCCAATATTTTACACGGGTAGTTTGAGTTTTGAAGTCAAACGGACGTGCGGCCCCACAATCTGGGTGCACTGGACAGCCTAGCCACGTGTACGGGTTTTCCTTCCTAGCATCCTGTGGCTCGCGTGCTCGCCCTACCGCACCTCACTTGCAGCTTCCTCATCAGCTAGTAGTAGCATATTCAAACTAGCGCCTCCCAATTAAGCCCGAGGAGCCGGAAAAGCCTGGCGGGGCATTGGGAACTGTGAAATATGGCTCTGTACTCTATGTAAAGTGCTGTACTACTAGTACTCTGTAGCTTGTGGCGTTGCACGCATGGACTTCACTCCATTATCGGCTCTACTATAAAAGAAATTCCTCTTGACGTGTTTTTTTTTGAAACGGAGGCAAAAGCTTTGCTTCATCTCATTCATAAAGAAGGAACTACTAACAAAGTTTGAAGAGACCCATTACACCTCCACAAATGGAAGTGAAAAGCCTAGTCTCGCTGTATTAAATAACTCAAATGTTCTCCCCCCGCAGACCATAGTAACCGTCGCTGATAAACAGGCTGCTAGTGTGTGCGTGAGAGGAGCGGCTGAGTAGGCCAGCTACTCCTACGTGAGAGGAGCGGCTGAATATAGCATCGAGAATACCCACTAGGCCACTACACAGGTGTACTTCCCCTGCATTGATAGTACAACGATGGTTCTAGAGAACAGTAGTACCCTCCACTTCCAACTGTAGCTCCTTGGCCCTGAGATTCAAGAGTTCAAAACTGGTGCACCATACTAGACTAGACTAGACTAGAAGTACAGTACATCGCACTAATACTCGTAGTTGAGAAAAGTAGTACTGGTACTGCTACAGTACGAGTACGTACTCCTCCGTCACATAATGTAATACGTTTTTTGACACTAGTTGGTGTGTACAAAAAATGGCAAAAACATACCCAAAATTTCTTAATCCACGCCAAAAACTACTACCTAGTGCCAAAAATTTCTTACTAGTGCTATTATTTACAATATAATGCAATCCCATAACGTTCCATAATGCTAGTACTAGTAGTAAATAATAGCCTCACCCCTTCGCTGAGGAATGATCTATAGTTGGAAGGGACGAGGCCCTGCGGTTACTACGCTCTTATCTCCTCCTCGCCAGTTCCCCTCCCCCCGAAGAGAAGGCAGTTCGTCGCTGCTCCCATGGATTCGCCAAGCGGTTCTCCTCCTTGTCGGGGTTGGGAGACCTTGGACGATGATCCTCTGGGAGAAATCGCACGCCGCTCCGACGTCCTCACCGCCGCAAGACTCGATGCTTCCTGCACCAACTTTTTCAAGACGCTGCTTAAACAGGTTTGGGAAAAGGCCATGCTTGTTGGTCTTCCATGCGTCCTCGAGGAGAAGGTTCTTCTATGGGACAATCCTTCGAACAGTCCACCGCTCCCTGGCCATGGTTGCACGTTGACTCCTCTAGAGTTGCCGACGTTAAGAGGTAGTCGGATTTTGTCCGATGAGGAGGTCAGTAATGGAGTTTGATCATGTAGTACTTAGTTATTCCATTTCCGTCCCATAATTTCTCCGCTGCCCACCGTCTTATATATAGGTCTGGGTCGGTGCCAACAAAGATTGGCTTGCATACCTCCGGCCGGATACCACCATCATTTTGCACAACATCCACAGTAGTGCGGCCGTTCCGGTAGACCCCTTCTCCACCATTGGGATCGGCCTTTCGGACTGGCTGGGCCTGAATACTTATGATGATGCCTACATGAGATTGAAGAAGATAGCAATTGCGGACCCACCGACAAAGCGACGCGGCTACGACGATTACTATCTCATCGTGGTGTTCGACATAAGGATTGCCATCAATGCAAGACACAGTAACGGCAGAGGCTGGCGCATGTTGGCGGCGGCAGATTTGTACCCCTACACGTTCGAAGACGCTGTGCGCCATCTAGGACGCATCTTCACGGTGACAAGCCAGGGGACTTGTTTCATCTGGTTGCCATCCTTCGGTACGGGAGATTACAAACGGGATGCACAAACCATCATTTGCATCCCTAATAGTACTCCATTATTTTGCAGGGACCAGTCATCTCCGGATCAAAATAAGATCGCCGATCCTGGATGTGCATTTGCATCCGCGATTCGGTCTAACCTGGAACCTTGTAGCTGACTTTGCCATAGTGGGATCAACTATCTTAGCAGTCGTTACCCATGGTACCACTGATGTGCAACATGGTCACACAATCTACCACGATCGGACCGTCGCCATCTACCCAGGTATTCCATTTTTTAACCCTCTCGCCTTCTCTTTCATTGTTGTACTAGTAGTATACTTAGTACTACTAGTAGGAGTACTTTTTACCTTGGAGGACGCGTATAGCTAGCTGGGCCCCTGAAGACTTGAACCCACTAGCTGCCACCATTTTTGTTTTTCCATGTCTTACTATCCCATCCATGTAGCCAAGAGTGGCTATATACAATAAGCCGGTTATTTTACTTCCTCTATAACGGAGTAGTACTATTTGCTGCACAGTATTACTGACCGCCTTATTTGAGCACAACATTATTATGCATGGACCTTGACTATGTACGTCACCATGAGTCCAGATCTGGGATGCCGCATGTACCAGATGAACAGCGCCGAGTTTGACCCCCCGTGATGCTACGTGGGTGCCGAGGAACACTCTTGGAGAGTACTTGCTTTTCATCAGGGACAGCTACCCCATTGTGAAGCGGATGCCACCTTCCGTGCACGACACGGAAAGCCTGCCGTTCATGAAGCATGGTTGTGTCTTCATTGCGCACCGCCATAAGAACGACATGCTGGGACACGCTATCCCTGATTTATGCCGCTTCAGCTTGGATGAGTCTCCATCGTGTGGAACCGGACTAGAAAGCTGCGATAATGATTCCCGTTGCCCACCGCTATGGATCATGCCATCCATGATGAACACCTGGGACTGGAACCTGGAGGAGGACATGCATGTAGCCCATCTATAACGTGTAAGTGGAGTACAGTAATTGTGAACGGTAGCGCTGTGAATATATGTAGACTAGTCGTGCACAAATTTATCACATGAATTGGAGATGAACTTGTGTGGCATACTGGCATTTGTCCTTTAGAATTTATTACTAGTAAATGTGTTATGTGTACGTGCAACTTGTGTGGTTGTTGCACGGGCTCCAACACGCTCTTTGAGAAAAAAGGTGGCACAACTTTGGATATACGTGAGGTGGCGGCATCATACAGTAGCATCGTTCGCTATAGTTGTAGTACACTCCTACTAGGACGACAACTCCTATAAAACCTTGCGCTTGGTTCTTTGCCTCTTCGGGAGGTTCAACAGTTCATACTCGTGCGAACCTTGCACTTGCTTCTTCGCCTCTTCAGAAGGTCCAACAATGATGATACTACAGTACAATATGCGTCTGGCAATCTGACACCGATTGAACTGCTGCACGTCCACCGCGAGGGCGAGGGCGAGGGCGAGGGAGAGGAAGAGGGAGAGGGCACTGTAGTCAAAACCCTCTCCTCGTCCTGCGAACCACCGCGCGTGTGGGCGAGGGAGAGGCATAGTAAGCAAGCTTCACCTCGTTCGGCGAGTTGACGGGACACACCAAAGCAGTACTAGTACTAGTAGTAGTCCATACTGCATCCTTTCCGATTAATATGGCTTAATTTGAAACGAGAAAAATACACTGGCGGTCAACATATGTAATAATACGCTCTTTACGGTCACTGTATATAGTTTTGCATCGATTATACGATCACTAGCTCATCGTAGAGCACCGTATTGCACCCTACTGAATGGCCACATAGTCGACGTGGCACTTTGTTGACTGGTTAAATTGTCACCTGGTTTCTGGGTCCCACCTGTCAGTTGGCGGAGCAAAGAAATCAGTTAAACAAAACTTTACGCAGGGGCCACATGAGTCCATCCCTTGCGCCCGAACCGCCCTGGATGTGTATGTGAGTGCATGCACGTGTCCTCCCTCGGCCTTCCAACAAAGAGTGTACATCGGCTATAAAACAAAGAGTGTAGTAGTACATGATGTACATCTACACTTCCAATGCATTTAGCCTTTAATCTAAATCGATATTGATTGACTAATGCACCAACTTGTGCTGTAGGTATAGGCTACATGTCTATCCTTAATTACAGCATGCAACGGCCTTCATTTAATCTTCTTATCTCAATGGTCGCATGCACACTTAAGTTTGCTACTTTTGGACGTTAATTATACCCTGGTCAATGTGTAAATCTCTAAATGTACAGTCTTTCACGGACGTAGGGAGTAGGTTGAGCACTTGAGCGTGAGCGTGTGTGTTGCGTCGTGTGCTGTGTGCCGCATGGGTGCATGAGTGTTGTGTGCGTCCATGTGGAGTACGTGTGAGTGTTGCATGTTGCATGCATGGGGCTTACTCTCTCCCATTGACATGTTCATATTTCGAACTTCCTCTGTTCCCTCCATATGGTGATACTCCCTCTGTTCCCAAATACTCCAGTACGGAGTAAAAGCCTCCCTCTGTTCCCAAATATGGAGTATTTGTATTTCTACAGATTTCAACAAGTGACTAGGTACGGAGCAAAATGAGTGAAATGAGCGTAGAGGCATAGGGATACTGTAGAAAGGTAATCCTCGCGATCCATCATTCCCCATCTCAGTCAGAGAGAACTATTCAACTAGTCTTCGCAGTGAAGTGACAATACACGCTGCAGCAGATGGGACACATAATTAATAAGCTGAACCAGCATGTTGGTGTTACTAAATCTGCCTTACCCAGTACTGCCATCATGTTTGCCAGTAGAGCACGCTTTCGCAAATACGCCTATGCACCTGTGTCCTCCATTAACTGACATATGGGCCCTCTTGTGGTAGACCCACATGTCATCGGTGTAACTATTTACACTCCGAAGGATGGTGCCTATATCCTGGTAGTAGTACTAGTAGAATTGAGATTTAATGCACTTTATTCCCCGGCTTCCACTCTTCTTCCTCCTCTCTTCTTCTTCCTCCTCTCTTCCCCATCGTCGGCCGCACACCATTTACCCCCACTCACTGCACGCCCGCCCGCGCCATCTTCCTTGGTATCTCGCGCATACCATATCCCCCTGCTCACTGCTCGGCCACACGAGGAGAAGCTTCTTTGCTCGCCCGCCCGAATCCACTTCCCCGCTGGCTCGCAGGCACCGAAAACCCCAATGGCAGAACCGACTGACACGCAGAGCCGTGATTGGAATTCCCTCCCGATGTTCTCTTGGAGCAGATCTGTAGTTGTATGGACCTACTCAGCACCGTCCGTCTGGCCGCATGCTCGGTGTGTTTGTACCGTCTACTCGTCTGCAACCGGCCGGCTATTTTCAAGACACCCAGCTTGCTGATGCCCGATCCTCGCAGGTGGCCCAGACACCGACTTGATGATCCTACAGAGGTTGCTGTGGTACCCCTCGACATGCTACCACTACCTGTCCACCTGTCCTTCATGCGCGGCCACTACTGGGCGGGCATGAAGGCCAACTGGATCGTCCTCATCCACCACACCGGTAATCCGTGGAGTCTCGTGGATATCTACACCCAGCGAGAGATCACCCTTCCATCGTTGGATACCGCCGACATCGAGCCTCGTGGCCCGTCGGACACTCCTGCCTACTACGCACGAGACGCGTCAAGCTTTCGGCTCGACCTCTGTTTGCAGAAAGTTGTAATCTGCGAAGTGCCCACACCATCAGAAGACTACATGGATTACAAGCTCATTGCCTTGTTCAACATGGGATTAGTCTATCTGGAATCCGGTCGCCATACATGGTTATGGCTCATCATCAATCCTGTTGAGGCAACATTTCTGTCTGATGCTATAGTGCACGATGGCATCGTTTACGCGGTCGATGCACAGATTGGCTGCCTATAATGGTGGAATCTATCATTGTGTAATTGTTCTATCCCATCTCATCTTTACCTTATGAATACGACTGGCTGTTCATTTCTTACAAATTTAGAATGTATAGCATGTCTATAACCACATCATTGCCATATGTTCCTCTCATTTCCTAGATTTTTATGACCACACATGTTATTGTTAGAGTTGATATGAGAACAATTGGCATCTAATGATTGTTAGAATACATATTATGAGCATAACATCATGATTGCTATATGTTACTCTCGTTTACTAGATTTTTATAACAACGCATGTTATTGCTTAGAGTTGATATGAGAATAGTAGTAGTAAGTGCTATGGTAGAATATGAGTAGGCTCTGTCATAGTTGTTTTCCTCTCATTGTTACATGATGTTTGAACCATGACATGTTGCTAGAATATGAAAGCCATTGGCTTATTTTTTTAACTTGGGGTATGATTATGACCACGACATTGCAATTCTCTGTCTATGATATGTGTCACTGTTATAATAATCTTAATTCCACACATACTCTCAACATGATTGTTTATTTTTGTCCTTTTGGTCTCCAATTTGAATTGTTGCAGCAGACGCAAATGCGCTGGCCTTCATGATTCCAGGACCTGGAATCATACCAGCCGATGGGTGCTGGTTTATCGCTCGTTCAGCTGACGCCGGTCATTTGATGCTCATTCGCACATACCAAATTGACCAAACCATTAAATCAAACCACATGTAGTACAATGCATGGGGCGTTCGTGACATTGATGGCTATGGCTGCTTCGTGTTCGAGAAAGATCCGAGCTCCGTTGGGCCAGGCATATTCAACTGGAGGCGGGTTTACAGCCTCGGCAACCACTCCTTGTTCCTCGGTCTCAATGATCCGATGATCCAACCAATCATCGATCATATCACCGGCGATGATTATTGTGCTATGCAACTTCCATTCGCGAGGGGGGGTTGTGTTTACACATCATACCATGGGTTTCATGAATCACCATATCCAGAGATTCGTCGAGACAGCTTGTTGCCAGGTAATCTTCAGTGTGTGAAAGGCATCAAGCTTGCATGCGATGGATGGCTTTTGCAAACCTGACATGGGACGATGTGGTTCATGCCAACAACAAATATGCACAACTTGATTCATGCTGATATCTAGATTGAGCCATGTATTCTGCTGCTGTAGCACGACCCTCTTTTGTTGGATATTATGTACTGTTGTTAGTTTGAAGCACTCATCTGGTTTGAAGGATAGATACCTTCCCGGCATCAAGTGCATCCTAACTCACCTGCGTAGGACGTACTGATAATGATGATGGAGATACTGTGCAGAAGCCATATATATACATATATATAGCAGTTAGGCTTCAAGTGCGTACTTGTTAGTTAAACCTATGTATAAATTGTGACACTAAATACGACTAGTAAGTAGTACAGTAGCAGTACTAGTATACGTTGGTCAAATTATTCATCATGTCCACACAATGAATTGACGTGACAACACGCTGCGCGTGAGGTGACACAAGAATCCCGGTGGCGTGCTCGGGTATTCCGGACTCCAGATTTGGAGTACCACTTATCTGTCGAAATCTTTTTTTTCGAAACGGAGGGAAAAGATTTGCCTCATCCATTAAATAAGAGGAGAATAGAGTTTAGAGTTTTTACAAGCACCCTTGCAAAACGGCATGGCAATTACTCTCGTACAACTGTCGAAGAAGCGCGAGTTTTTACTCTATCGAAATCTTTCATCATTCACTTATGTGACGCCCTCGATTCAATCGTACACTAATCATACACGCAAATGTGTACGATCAAGATCAAGGACTCACGGGAAGATATCACAACACAACTCTAGACACAAATTAAAATAATACAAGCTTTATATTACAAGCCAGGGGCCTCGAGGGCTCGAATACAAAAGCTCGAAACACAAGAGTCAGTGGAAGCAACAATATCTGAGTACAGACATAAGTTAAACAAGGATGCCTTAAGAAGGCTAGCACAAAAGCAACAACGATCGAACAGGCAAGGCCTCCTGCCTGGGACCTACTAACTATTCCTGGTCGTCGGCGGTCTTCACGTAGCAGCATCCATCGGCGGTGGCATCTGGCTCCAGGGATCCACCATCTGGTTGCATCAACCGGAAAGAAGAAGGAAGGGGGAAAAGGGGTAGCAAAGCAACTGTGAGAACTCATCCAAAGTACACGCAAGCATCAGATCTATACTAAGTATGCACTGGTATGAAATGGAAGGTTTGTATCTGTGGACTGAACTGCAGAATGCCTTAATAGAGGGGGAAAGCCTAGCCTATCGAAGACTAGCATCTTCATGCAGCTCCTCGCATCTTGCAGCATGTAGAAGAGTAAAGATTAGCAGTTTATATTTAACAAGCATGTTGTAACAATAATGCCCAGAGATCCTTCCTCGACTCCCTACGAGAAAGCAATCCCGGAGCCGCATATCTCAAGTATCCATTTCTAGTTGTATAAGATCAGGATATAAGTCTGAACATCCATTACCGTGGACACGGTACTCGAATATATAACTTCCCTGCAGGGGATGTCGGTGTACTAGAGTAGGGGTACCCTAGTATCCCGAACTGGTGCACGGGCAGTCGCAACACTCCGCGGCAAGGCTTGCCGGTTGACCGCCAAGGTCCTCCGTGGTTCCTTTGGAGCCATTCAAGAACAAAGTGTTTAAGCCAAGGAGACAAGGCCCCGGCAAGAGGAGCTTGCCGGAAGGACAAGACCCCGGCAAGAGGAGCTTGCCGGGAAGGCCAGCAAAGGCATCTCAAGAAACTTGCCGCGACGCGCTACGCGTCCCGACAAGACCCGGCGAGCGACAAGCTTCCGGACGCGACAAGACAACGGCTGCGGCAAGACGCTTGCCGCGGCAGGATACCACTCTGTACCTACGCTCCAGCACATCCGTCAACGTGTCGCCCTGGGACCGTTCCAGGCGCGCGTGGCAAGAGGTTGTGCAGCCAAGCGGTGCAAGGTGGCAAGCGGAGATGACAAGATCGCCATCGTGGCAAGCGGTGGCGCCCCTAACGGTCACTTTTCTGCACTGTTTGGGCGACACAGACGGGCATTTAATGCCTTTGTCCCCTGCCGTCAGGGTTAGGTATGATACAGTGTGCAAGTAGGTATACCTACCGCACCTCTTTTCCATTTTTACCCTTGCATGCGTTGCCACCTGTTGGTGACCCCTTGAGCATATAAAAGGAGGCCCATGCGTAACGCAGAAGGGGTTCGAAACCAGAAAACACTCACGCTCGGTCTTGTAGCTCTCAACGCTCCCGAGAAAGAACACAATACAACCCGACAAGCAGAAGTAGGAGTATTATCTCTCTGGAGAGCTCCGAAGCTGGGTAAAATCGCTCGTGTGCTTCGCCTCGATCCGCTCTTCGTGCGGCCTCCGCCCCCCGCCGGACCGAAAAGGGGCCCTGCCCCATAGGTGTTCGTTCCCACGACATCTTTGGCGCGCCAGGTAGGGGGCGTCGAGGTTGTGTGAACCTGATCCTGAAGAAGAAGAAGAAGAAGAAGAAGAAGAAGAAGAAGAAGAAGAAGAAGAAGAAGAAGAAGAAGAAGAAGAAGAAGAAGAAGAAGAAGAAGAAGAAGAAGAAGAAGAAGAAGAAGAAGAAGAAGTCACGCGGGCTAAATCTTCATCATCTTCATTGACATGCCACCGAAGAAGAAGGCTTCGGAGGTGGCTGCTCCGTCCACGTCGATCCCACCGCCACCGGAGCAAGCGGGCGGTGGGGTAGACGCCGGCGGAAGAACGGGCGCCAACAAGGGAGCTCACGGTGCTGCCAGGTCCAAGGACAAGGCTGCGCAGACCTTGGTGTCCGTACATGCACCGCGCCCATCTCAGGAGGTGCTGGACCAACAGCGTCATGGTACTCGCGGTACCATACGTTCGCTGGACCGAGGTCGAGCTGGCGGATCTCGGGATGCTCAAGACCAGCATGCACGCCAACATGCTGGCACGAGCGCGGCACGGTCGCCTGGACGGGGTGCTGCTCCTTCTAACATAGTTAGAAGTTCGAGCATATCCCGCTCCTCGCACCGTTCGCCACCACCACCCAAAACTCCAGCAGAAGCTTTGGCACGAGCTCAACTGCTCCTAGACTACCCTCCAACGTCAGACAAGATCGACGATTGGAGGGCCATCATTCAGAGTCTCAGTGGCTTTGCCAACGACGACACTACACGGCAGCCAGGTACATCGCAGCCGCGGCAAGATTGCCAGGCGCAAGCCGGTGGCGACAAGATCGGTGGGGGTGCAACCACCATGCACTCTCCACCCCGAAGGCCAAGATCACCGACTCGCCGGGTCGATCTCGACAACGACTCCACCGCGTCATCAGATCCACGAGCTCGTCGCGATCAGCGCCAAGTTCTTCACGAACGACAACAAGAAGACGCTCGTATCCGCATCGAGCGTCAAAGAGAAGCGCGGCGTCAATCAGATCAGCGCGCTGGGCCCACCGTCGACATGCATGCGCCAGGGGAACCAGGCGACTTGCCGTACGCGGCAGGTTGCCCTGCGTTCACCCGTGAGCTGCGGCAAGTCCAGTGGCCTAGTACAAAGAATTTCAAGCCAGATGTACCAGAGAAGTACGACGGCAAGTTGCATCGTCGGAGTTCCTCAGCATCTACACCATCGTGGTGCAAGCTACTGGGGGGGGAGAGACGACAAGATCCTTGCCAACTACTTCCCGCTGGTACTCAAGCCCAATGTCAGGTCCTGGCTCATGCACTTGCCGGACAACTCCATATCCTCCTGGGCAGATCTGTGCCATCAGTTTGTCGCCGCCTTCACAGGCAGCCACAAGCCCCATGGCCAAGAGAGGGATCTTCATCTGCTCGCCCAGAAGGAAGGAGAGCCCCTGCACAAGTACATTCAGAGATTCAGCCAAGTGCAGCGCAACATCCCAGACGTCCACCCTGCCACGGTCATCAGCGCGTTCCATCAGAACGTGCGAAACCGCAGGATGCGGGAGGAGATGGCGATGTGCAAGATCAGAGACGTCAGTGAGCTATATGCCCTGGCCGACAAGTGTGCACGTGCTGAGGAAGGGAGGAAAATCCCCGGAGAGAATGTAGGAGCAGGAGGATCTGACAGTGAGGATGCCGCCCCGGCAAAGAAAAACCGGCGACGGAACAACAGGAGAAAGAAAGGCAAAGATGTGCTAGCCGTTGAGCAGTCCGGCAACAGAGGTGGCGCCATGGAAGCCGAAACTGTGGTGGCCGCCGACAAGCAAGGCAGCTCCAACAAGCAGTACTGCAAGATCCACCGCACCAAGGGCCATGATCTCCAGAGTTGCAAGAAGGTTGAGCAGCTTGTCGAGCTGCAAAAGGCTGAGTACGAGCGACACGACAAGGAGAAGGCCCAAGAAGGTACTGGAGGATCCGGCAAGAAACGTCCCGGCCGAGGGGGGCGCCATGGCAAGGCCAAACAGCGGCAAGGAGACAGACCTCCCACGGCCGCGACAAGGATGAAGACGATGAGGAAGATGAAGATATGGATGATGACGAGGCCGATGAGCAGGAGTTTCAGAAAGCCACAGAGGTCTTGTGCATTGACGGCGGTGCTTCTCTGCATACTTTGCACCGCCAGCTCAAATAGTGGGTGCGCGAAGTCAATGCAGCGGAACCACCCGTCGAGTCACGCAAGCCTCTGAAATGGTCCAGCACGCCTATCATCTTTGATATTGAGGACCACCCTGATCGCATAACTGCGGTCGGGTGCTTGCCGATGTTGGTTTCACCAACTATCCGCAACCTCAAGGTCACAAAGATGCTAGTTGACGGCGGGGCCGGCTTGAACCTAATCTGCTCCGCTGTACTCCAGAAACTCCAGATCCCTGATAGCGAGCTCGAAGAGACCGGCACATTCCAAGGAATCAACCCGGAAAGGAGCAAGCTGAAGGGGAAGATCACGTTGCCGGTAACATTTGGCAGCGAGTTGAACTTCAGGACTGAGAGGGTCACTTTTGACGTTGCTGATTTTCCATTGCCCTACAATGGGATACTCGGCCGTCTAGCACTCGCCAAATTCATGGCAGCCTCTCATTTTGCATACAACATGCTGAAGATGCCAGGCCCGATAAGCGTCATCTCTGTCCCTGGCGACAAGAAAGATGCTCTTATCTGCACCGACAAGATCTACCGGGAAGCAGCAGCCGCAGCGGATCGCAAGACACTTGCCGTTGAAGCTCCCGGGGGAAGAAGAAGACCAAGAAAGGCAAGAGTTCTGATGCCCACTCCGGCAAGCGCACCTCTTCGGAGTGCTGCGCTACCGTCAAGGACGCACCATCGAGCTCCACCGGCAAGTGTAAGAAGACGATGACAGCATCACCAGAGACCAAGAAGGTGTCCGCCAAGGAGGACGGCACTGGTGGTACCTTCACCATCAGTGCCACGCTCGACCCTAAATAGGAAAGCGCGCTCGTTGCTTTCCTGCGGGCGAACGTCGACGTGTTTGCATGGCAACCGTCTGACATCCCCGGTGTTCCCAGGAATGTAATCGAGCACCATCTTGCCGTTTGTCCTCATGCGCGGCCCGTCAAGCAGAAAGTCAGGAAACAAGCAGTAGAGCACCAAGAGTTCATTGCAGAAGAGATCAAGAAGTTGGAAGCAGCAGACCTTGTCAGAGGAGTGCTCCATCCTACGTGGTTGGCCAATCCTGTAGTCGTGCGTAAGGCAAATGGGAAATGGAGGCTTTGTATCGACTTTACCGATGTTAATAAAGCTTGTCCCAAAGACCCATTTCCCTTGCCGCGCATTGACCAGATTGTTGACTCCACGGCCGGATGTGACCTCTTTCATTTCTTGACGCATACTCAGGATATCATCAGATCTTCATGGCAGAAGAGGATGAGGAGAAGACCGCATTCATCACTCCGTGTGGCACGTACTGTTTCGTACGGATGCCTTTCGGTTTGAAGAATGCTGGTTCAACATTTGCAAGAGTAGTCCATGATGCTTTTGAGCCACAAATACACAGAAATGTAGAATCCTACATGGATGACATAGTGGTCAAGAGCAAGGACAAAGCAACTCTGATTCAAGACTTAGATGAAACCTTCACAAATCTGCACAAGATCAACCTCAAGCTTAACCCCGAGAAGTGTGTGTTTGGAGTCCCGTGCGGCAAGCTTCTCGGGTTCTTCGTGTCTCAGCGGGGAATTGAAGCCAATCCCGACAAGATCAAGGCCATTGAGCAGATTGAAGCACCAAAGCGCGTCAAGGATGTACGAAGGCTTGCCGGTTGCGTAGCTGCTCTCAGCAGGTTTATCTCTAAGTCTGCTGAGCGCGCCCTGCCATTTTTCAAAATCTTGAAAAAGGCAGGTCCAATGAAATGGACTCCGGAAGCGGAGGCTGCGCTGCAGGACTTGAAGAGATACCTGTCCTCCACTCCAACACTTGTCGCACCTAAGCCACAAGAGAAGTTGCTGCTGTATATAGCGGCAACCAATCAAGTGGTTAGTGTTGCGTTAGTAGCGGAGAGGGAGGCGGATGAAGAGCCAGCAACCGCGGCAAGTGCATCCAGCGACAAGCAGGGGGCTTCACCGGCAAGCTCTGGTCTCGACAAGGATGGATCTGCGCAGGCACATGAGGAGGTGCAGAAGAAAATGGTGCAGCGCCCAGTTTACTTTGTCAGTTACCTTCTGAAGGGGGCTAGATCAAGGTATTCTGGTGTGCAGAAGTTGCTTTTCGGCCTTCTCATGGCCTCGAGAAAGCTGCGCCATTACTTCCAAGCACATGAGATCACAGTTGTCACTCGCTTTCCGCTGAAGAGGATACTGCAGAATCTAGAAGCAACAGGCAGGATTGTCGAGTGGGCACTGGAACTGTCAAGCTTTGGCCTCAAATTTGAGAGCACTTCAACTATCCAAAGCAGAGCATTGGCAGAATTCATAGCAGAGTGGACGCCAACACCAGATGAAGAAATTCCAGAAACGAGCATCCCCGTCAAGGAAGCGAGCAAAGAGTGGCTCATGTACTTTGATGGTGCCTTTTCGCTGCAAGGTGCCAGTGCGGGCGTGCTGCTTGTTGCACCCACCGGAGAGCACCTCAAGTACGTAGTCCAGATGCACTTTCCCAAGGAGCAAGCAACAAACAATACTGCAGAGTATGAAGGTTTGCTTGCCGGTCTCAGGATTGCAGTAGACCTTGGGATCAAGAAGCTCATCGTCAGGAGTGACTCGCAGCTTGTCGTCCGCCAAGTGAACAAGGATTGCAGTAGACCTTGGGATCAAGAAGCTCATCGTCAGAGTCCATTGATGGAAGCCTACATTGACAAAGTGAGAAAGTTAGAAGAGCACTTTGACGGCCTATAGATGGAACATGTTCCGAGAGCTCAGAACGACATTGCTGATAGCCTGTCAAAGTGCGCTGCACATAAGTTACCTGTGGAACCAGGGATCTTTGTGCTTAAACTAACCCAACCAACAGTGACACCATCAACTGGACAGAGCAAGAAGAGGAAGTTGATTTCTGGTGATTATTTTCCGGCAGAGCTTCCCGAAGCCGCCACCAAGAAGGTCCCCAAGATCAACACCAAGAGCGCTGAGGAGCAGTCTGGTCCGGCAAACCTTAGGGTTTGTTCCATCGAAGCAGACGCTCCCGACAAGTTTTGTTCCGGCAAACTTGCCGGGGAACGTCAAGCTCCGACAGAGCCGCAGGTTCTTGCCGTAGAAGCGGATGTTCCTACAGCAGCATATGTGCCTTTAGTCCTTGTTGTCGAGCCACAAGCTCCAGCATGGGCACAGCAGATTGTCCGTTTCCTTCAGACAGGAGAACTTCCCAAAGAGCAAGAAGCAGCGGAAAGAGTAGCCCGGCAGTCAAGTATGTACCAGTTTGTCGACGACACACTGTACAAAAGAAGACTCAACGGTGTGAAATTGAAGTGTATTCCCCGGGAAGACGGACAGAAGTTGTTGGCGGAGATACATGGAGGCATATGTGGTCACCACATTGGTGCAAGAGCACTTGCCGGCAAGGCATTCCAGCAAGGTTTCTTTTGGCCGACAGCCCTCCAGGATGCAACTGCACAAGTAACCAAGTGTGAAGCGTGCTAGTTCCATTCCAAGCAGATACACCAGCCAGCTCAAGCTCTCCAGACGATCCCTTTATCCTGGCCATTTTCGGTCTGGGGGCTCGACATCCTCGGCCCCTTTCCCCGAGCTGTCGGGGGCTTTGAGTACTTGTACGTTGCAATCGACAAGTTCACAAAGTGGCCGGAAGTGGAGGCAGTGAGGAAGGTGACAGCACAGTCAGCAGTCAAGTTCTTCAGGTCAATTTTGTTTGTCGATTCGGGATCCCTAACAGGATCATCACCGACAACGGCACTCAATTCACGAGCCGCACCTTCATGCAGTACGTCCAAGAGCTGGGCACCAAGGTCTGTTTCGCTTCTGTTGCTCACCCGAGAAGCAACGGTCAAGCGGAGAGGGCAAATGCTGAAGTGCTGCGCGGGCCCAAGACCAGAACTTTCGACAGGCTGCACAAGTGCGGAAAGAACTGGATTGAGGAGCTGCCGGTGGTTATTTGGTCAATCAGGACGACGCCAAATCGAGCCACTGGCCAGACACCTTTCGCTCTAGTCTATGGAGCAGAGGCAGTTCTCCCCACGGAACTCGTATACGGGCCGCCTCGAGTGCTCGCTTATGATGAGCTTGAGCAAGAACAGCTGCCGCAAGATGACGCGCTGCTCCTTGAGGAAGACCGTCTTCAGGCTGCTGTACGAGCTGCTCGATACCAGCAAGCTTTGTGCCGCTACCATAGCCGCAAAGTTAATGCCAGAAGTCTCGAGGAAGGCGACCTTGTTCTTCGGCACGTTCAGTCCGCCAAGAATTCCAACAAGTTGACGCCGAAGTGGGAAGGCCCTTACCGGATGAAACGAGTCACTAGGCCTGGCGCTGTCTGCCTTGAGACCGAAGATGGCTTTCCGGTGAGCAACTCCTAGAACATTGAGCATCTTCGCAAGTTTTACCCGTAAGGCGCGATTCCCGGAACCTGTTCCGGCAACCACCTTTTCTACAAGCCTTGCCGCTGTTGCATGTAACCCTTTGTACAAAGCCGGGCGCAGATCCCGTGCATAAATAAAGCTCATGTGCTACGCACATCTTGTCAATTTCATGCTTTCTATTTCTTGCATGTATTATCTAACACTTTGTGCAGCACCGACCCCCGGTAAGCAATAACGAGCCATAAGGCTCCATATCTTTATTTTCTCTTCTTTCTTTTTCTCAAGAAAAGGGAAGGCTCCCTCGCCCACAAGTTTACCGGGGGGGAAGGAGAAGATAATGGTGTGGACGAGGCGTCGTTCAAGAAAGTCTCGCCTTGCCGGGAAGCAAACGACAGAAAAGCTAAGTTGCCAAAGTTTGAGCAATCAGTTTTAAAATTTTTAAGTTATCTTCCTTGAATGACCGTGCTTTGTATGGAGAATCTGTGCGCGGAGGAACCAACTCGTAGCTAGCTGCGCCCTTACTTTGTTTCGAGTCCGCTCAACAATTTAAGTGTGCTGCAACTAGTTGCGACAAGGTTTCTTGTCGGTAGCGGCACCGCCAGCAGGCTGCTGACGTTCCGCACTCAGCGCTCGCGGCAAGGGTGCCTGCGCCGGCAAGTTCCCTAAAAGCGTAGGGCAAAAACATACAAAGGAAGGAATCAAGTAAAGGAAATAACATAGCAGTCGATCCCCAAAATAAAGCTATATTACAAGATAACTTGTCGTGCTCTAATAAATTGTTCCCGTAACGTGACTAGCAGCGACAAGAAAAGGAGGAAACGGGCGGTCTAATCTACGCGGCCGCCATCAACCCTCTTGACCTCATTCACCTTGTCCACAATGGGTGCGACAAGGGCCTTGAGAGCTTCCAGATCAGCATCCGCCGGCAGCTTCTTGAGGACATTGGTGAGGTTGAGGCCTGGGTTGCGGAAGGCCACCTTCACCAACACCTTTTGCAGAACTCTGGCAGATCGTGCGCGACTCGTCGGACAGCTACTTTGGGATCTTTTCCCGGAGTCGCTGGAGGGTCGTAGCCACGCCTTTGAAGAACACGGTAAGCTTGGCGCTGGGTTGGAGATTCTCGTCAGAAGGATACCCAAAATTCTCCATCCCCAGCTGCGCCAGCTCCTCGTCAATGACTGCAGCGATGTTCACGAGGCCCTCTGTCCAGAGCTCCACCGTCTCCCTAAAGGTGTTCTGGGTTTCGGCGGCCCTCGTCAGCAGCGCTTCGTTGGTCTTGATCTCCTCTCTCAGGGTCACCTCCTGCTCCCTGGCGCTGTCCAGCGTCTGGGTCAACGTAGCCAGCTTCAACTCGAGATCCGCGTTGGAGTCCTTGGCGGCGCTCAGCTCCTTGCCCTTTTCGACGAGACGACCCTGCAGCTCGCCGTGGGCGTGGGCGTCCTTCTCGCGCTCACACTGGAGCGTGGCAAGCTCTTCATCCCTCGCCTTGAGATCGGCCTCTAGCTGCGCCACCTTCGTCTCCAGCTCCTTCTTGGCGGCCTCAGCAGCTGCGGCAGCATCCTTTGCCTCCTTGAGGGACCCACCAAATGTCCGCTCTCGCGCGGCAAGCTCCTCTTCGTGGCTGCCCAGATTGACTTTCCACTGCGTCAGCTCGCCTTTCCGCGCAGACAGCTCCTCGACGGCAAGTCTCTGTTGCTCTTCAGCTTCAGCCTTCTCGAGAAGGAAGGCTTTCCGCGCCTCAACGAGCTGCGCCCGCTCCTCTGCAATGGACCGGAGGGCTTCCTGATTGCGGCTCCGGAGCTCCTCCGCATGCTTCTCAATATCCACTTCCGCAGTAGCTGTTCCTCCTCAGACTCGCCGCTGCTGCTGCTTGGCGCGTCGACCAACGTTAGCCCAGCGGAGGCGAGCACCTCTCCGTCAAAAGCTTCTCCTTCGACCGGTGCCCTGGAGCTTGACGCCCAGGGGAGCTTGATGAAGATGCCCTCGCCGGCCTTCAAGTAGGCGCCGGGCTGGGGCTCCTCGGAGCCTGACGCTGCGGCGGCAGAGGGATCGGCGGTCGGCATAGCGCCTTGTGCTCCTACGGCCTCAGGGTCGTTAGTGCGATCGCCGGACCCCTCACCAGCTCCTGCAGCGGCAGCTTTGGCGGCCTCTTCGCCGGCGGGATCCTCAGCACTGGCTTCTTCTTCAGTGGCGGCGGCGTCGTCAGTGTTGCCGCGCGCATTCTCCTCGCCGGAGGCCTCGGTCTCCATCGGCTCTGTGGAGGGTGGATCTGAAGACCGGAGAAGGAAGAAAAGTCAAGCAAATATCCAAAAAGAAAATCAGAAAAAGAAGAACCCAAGGGAGGTTTTCAAGCAAGGAGATTACCTGTACTGGGCTCCACGGTCATGGGCTCCACCACCGGGGGGTCGCTGGTACCGTCCTTTGCCGGAGAACTGTCCCTTGCCGGAGACTTCTCCCTTACCGGAGAACGCTCCCTTGCCGGGGAATCCTCCCTTGGCGGTGTAGTCGAAGCAGATAGCATCTCGGGGGGCGGCTTCCGCTTGCTCCTGGTGAGGCTGCTCTGCTCCTACACAAACCAACAATCAAGATATCAGCAAAGAAAGAACACCCATGCGCGCCTAACAGCGGGAAGTAAAACTATATACTTACGCGGGGGGCTGCTTCGGGGAGTAGTTGCTGGGTCCGACAAGGTGGTCTCGGACGCACCCTCTGTTGTCACAGTGGGTTCGTCCTTGATGACAACCACTAGGACCTTGGCTCTCTTCGCCGCTCTCTGGGCCAGAGTTCTGAAAAGGAATGTGTTCAGAGTAAAGCATGTCAGATACCAAACAGAACGGCAAGAATTGAAGAACTACAAGTAACAACAGAGAATCTCACTCTTCTTCTTCCTCGTCGGAGCTGAGTGCGGAGAGGTCGAAGTCCGGCCCACCTTCGGCACGACGAGGCGGAGGAGTAGGTTCCCTTGGCTGCTTGGCGGGGGCAGTGGCGGTGGTCCGGGAAGACCCCGCTCCAGTTGCCGCAGCGGTGCGAGGCGCTCCCGCGGCAACATTACTTGTCACGGCGGAGCGCATCGCGCGGCGCGACGGCTGCTGACCCATCTGCCACCCTGCTACATCCCCGGCCTTGCGGAGACGCCTTCTTGGTGGAGCTGGGGGCTGCGCTGGGGGCTCTGTTTGCGGCAAGCTGCCTGGAGATGGCGGGCCGCTCGCACCCTCAGTGGGTTCGCTCGACTCGGCTTCAGACCCGGCAAGCTCTTCCTCGCCGTCAAGCCACTCTCGCTCGGCAAGGCTTGCCGCCTCTGCTGCCTCTGCTTCCTCCACGGTGAACCCAAATTCGCCCGCGGCGGCGGCTGTCGCCGCCTCTTCTGCTCTGGTGGCGATGCGCTGCATCTCCTCGTCGGTGGTGTCGCGGGTGAGGCTCTTCTGTTCATTGGGGCGGACCGTCACCTCCACCAAGCCATCGAAGAACTGCTGCACGACATCGTCCGCGGGCTCCTGCCAAGTTGGAACAATTCCATGCGAATCGCACAACGGCATCATTGCACGGATGCGGTCGAGCAAGGAATTTTTGCACAGTGGCACGACGCCCTGCGGCAACCTAAACCATTCGGGATGCTGAGGGTCGTGTTTGAACAGCTCCTTGAGCATTGCATCCAATTCCAAGACAGTAAAGTTGAAGTTGAGGCCAGGGCGCAGCCTCATGATGTCCGCCGGACCCCCGAATAGCCAAGCGGGTCTCCTCCTCTCCTGCAGAGGGGCAATGCGGCGGCAAAGGAAATCTGCGCCTACAGCGCCTACAGTGAGCCCAGCAAGCCTGAGCCGCAAGATCCGGGTGATGGCAATCTACAGCTTGTCGTCGTCCGCGGCCAGGGCGCTCCAATCATTGCCGCGCACTGCTGGGGCTTGGCGCAAGGCAGTAAACGGCTGCAGGTTCTCCTCGATGATCCAGCACCAATCTGCTCCCCACTCCTCCCATTTGCTGCGGAGCTCCCCCTCCAGATAGGCCTCCTTTTTGCCGGCCCTTGAGATCCAGGCGATCCCGCAGGATAGGGGTTCCCCTCTCTCGACCCGGGGCATGAAGAAGTGGCGGAAAAGGGCTACATTTGGGTGGACTCCGACAAAGTTTTCGCAGAGATGTGCGAAAACTGCCATGGTCAGAACGGCGTTGGGGGTGAAATCAAGGAGGTGGAACCCATAGGTGTTCATGATATCACAGAAGAACTTAGAGAAGGGCGGGCAGAGACCGCAGTAGAAGAATAGTGCGAAGAACGGATATCCATTCGGAGCCCGTTTCAAAGCGGCGGCGGAGAGTACCTTCGTGCGCAGATGCGCTCGCGTCTCCGTCGCCCAGAAGAGGTAGTACCACTCCCTCAGATCCTTC
>NC_057807.1:682531539-682551781 GCF_018294505.1 Triticum aestivum | reverse complement strand
CCCGCTCCTTTCGCAGCGCCTCGAGCCGCAGCGCCTCGGCCGACTTTGTAGCCTTCCCGGTTTTCGGAGCCATGGCGGAGGTGGTGGGGGAGATCGACGGTGTTGGTGGCGACGGCGGCGATGATGGGCGGAGCGCTGCTCTCTTTCGGTTTTGGAAGAAGGGGGGAGCGGCGGAGATTTCTGAGATTGGAAACAGCAACTGGCGAGATGGGGGAACTGCCCCTGTTTCCCCTGCTTATAAATAGGGAAGAGGCGAACGTTACGCTTTTTCCGAATAAAGAACCACCCACGATCTCTCCCACGACGCTGCATTCGACGCGTGCCGTTAAGGGAGGGCGCGGTGGATACGGAGTGAGATACGGTGTGGGCCAGGCATCGCGTGCCCTGTTTTGGGCCTTGCCCAACAACGCTCGGCATCGTGTGTGGCCCAGGCCCGGGGGCTCCTGTCGGTGTACTAGAGTAGGGGTACCCTAGTATCCCGAACTGGTGCACGGGCAGTCGCAGCACTCCGCGGCAAGGCTTGCCGGGTGACCGCCAAGGTCCTCCGTGGTTCCTTTGGAGCCATTCAAGAACAAAGTGTTTAAGCCAAGGAGACAAGGCCTCGGCAAGAGGAGCTTGCCGGGAAGGACAAGGCCCCGGCAAGAGGAGCTTACCGGGAAGGCCAGCCAAGGCATCTCAAGAAACATGCCGTGATGCGCTACGCGTCCCGACAAGACCCAGCGAGCAACAAGCTTCCGGACGTGACAAGACAACGGCCGCGGCAAGACGCTTGCCGCGGCAGGATACCACTCTGTACCTACGCTCCAGCACATCCGTCAACGTGTCGCCCTGGGACCGTTCCAGGCGCGCGTGGCAAGAGGCTGTGCAGCCAAGCGGTGCGAGGTGGCAAGCGGAGATGACAAGATCGCCATCGTGGCAAGCGGTGGCGCCCCTAACGGTCACTTTTCTGCACTGTTTGGGCGACACAGACGGGCATTTAATGCCTTTGTCCCCTGCCGTCGGGGTTAGGTATGATACACTGTGCAAGTAGGTATACCTAGCGCACCTCTTTTCCATTTTTACCCTTGCATGCGTTGCCACCTGTTAGTGACCCCTTGAGCATATAAAAGGAGGCCCATGCGCAACGTAGAAGGGGTTCGAAACCAGAAAACACTCACGCTCGGTCTTGTAGCTCTCAACGCTCCCGAGCAAGAACACAATACAGCCCGACAAGCAGCAGTAGGAGTATTATCTCTCCGGAGAGCTCCGAAGCTGGGTAAAATCGCTCGTGTGCTTCGCCTCGATTCGCTCTTCGTGCGGCCTCCGCCCCCCGCCGGACCGAAAAGCGGCCCTGCCCCATAGGTGTTCGTTCCCACGACAGGGGTGCACCACGTTACCCAGCACGCTCGATCACTCTGGTCGGACACACCTTGTTGGGGTCAATGCCCGCCCTCGGAAGATCAACACGTCGCAGCTCGACCTAGGCTCAGCAGAGAGGTCCCCGTCGGTCTACATCCTAAGCACTTCGGGGTCTTGGGCCCATCGCCCGCAGCACTCCGGGTTGTTGCGCGCAGGGTGAATACCAGCACCGCCTCGGATGGCCAGCACGATCCGACCATGCCGCACTGCTGAACTGGACATCTGACAAAGCTTCGGCTGATACCGTGACGTCGAGGCCCATAACTATTCTCGCATGGTGGTTAGTGCGTAAAGGCCAGAGGCCAACTCAGAACAAATACCCAAACCATAGTGTATTATTAGCTTGCGGAGACGAGCAGAGACTCACGATCGAAAGTGACCCTGTCGCCCCGTCTCGTGGACTTACGACAAGGGCTCAGAATGCCTGGCCGTGCCACGTCATTATCTTGCGGGTGCTCTCCGGGCCCGCCCGACTTCCACCAAGGTCTCAAGTAAAGTCATTGTAACCGTGTGTCCAGACATCAAGGGGAAAACCCAAGGAATCACCCCCGGTGGATTCCACTCAATGTAATCATCAAGGTGAACGTAAGAGGGACCACCCTCGAGTTTCACTCTTGAGGTGTTGAACGACAGAGCCGTATCGAGAATGGTGAAAGAGGAAATCACCCTCGATGACCACGACCGAATAGCTACACTACAGAATTATCATCAAGAGTGCATTATGAGGGACCACCCTCGGCACTCGATAGTAGCTCTGCAGAGTCGAGCAACAAAAGGGGCGTGATGTGATGTGAGGTGTCGGGCTCTAGTCGTCAATCACGTCGATCGAGGCATCGATGATGAAGCAGGGGCAACAAGGACAAGTACTGGGGGTCACTGATGGATCACTAACCAACCTATACTAAGCAGTTTAGGATAAGAAGGTAGGTAACAATATCAGGTACAAAAGCAGGCTATGCATCAGAATAGGAGCAAACAATAACAATAGCAAAATCTAATGCAAGCATGAGAATATAGAATGGGTGATATCGGGATGATCAAAGGGGGGGCTTGCCTGGTTGCTCAGACAAGAAGGAGGGTCGTCGTCGACGTAGTCGATCATAGGGACATCAGCATCGGTCTCGGGGTCTACCGGAGAGAAGAGGGGGAAGAAACAGTAAATACATAGCAGGCAAGTGCATAACAAGACAATAAGCGAGGCTAGAACTGTTCTAACGCAGCGCTAGGCGGTACTGGCGAAGGGGGAACATCCGGGAAAGTTTTCCTGGTTCCGGATGTATGTCAAACAGATGAACCGGAGGGGAAAAGTTGCATGTTTGCTATGCTAGGGATGTGTGGCGGGCGAACAGACCGCGTATTCGGATTCGTTTCGCCGTTCTGAGCAACTTTCATGTATAAAACTTTTTCATTCGAGCTACGGTTTAATTTCTATGAAATATTAAAGTTTTATTAATATTCTGAAATTAAGCTTAATACGAAAATAAATGCTAAAATGCTAGGCGCACCCAACACAACGTACACAAAAGTGCACATAGTGGCTGACAGGTGGGCCAGGGGGTCCCAGTTGACCAGTCAACGTTTGACTGGTCAACAGGGGGTGGGGCCCCTGTCATAGACTCATCTAACTAATTAACAGTTTTAATTAACTAATCTAGTTCATTAGGTTAATTAAGATTAATTAATTAAGTTAAACAATCATTTAACTAATTAATTAATTATTTTTATTAATATATTTTTAACACATTTTTTTGAAAAGGGGTGGTGGGGCCCGCTGGCGGTGGCCCATAGAGCCAATCTGGCAACGGGCGAACGGGCACAGGGGCATGGAAGTGGGCGCCCATACCCGAGGAGGGGGCGAACCCGAGCAAGGCGGGACGCTGGCGCCGGGCGCCGCCCGGGGCGTGGTCGCCGACGACGAGGGGAGCCGCCGGATGGACCAGTGGAGGAGGGATGCGGCAGCGGTAGTGCGACAGGGGAGAGCGCGGGTGAGCGCGGGCGCCGGCTCCAAGCGTGGCCAGCCGGGGCCTCGGTGAGCATCGACGAAGCACTAGGGCGAAGCGGAGAGCATGACGGGCGGCTGTACAAGGCGAGGGGGAAAGAGGAGGCCGGGGGTCTCACCAGCGTTGGAGAGTAGGGGGCGTCGAGGCGTGGGTGCGCCCGATGGGGAGGAGGACGAAGACGAGGCGACGCCGACGAGGTGGTGGTGAGCATCGATGGCACGGCGTCAAGGCTCGGGGCACCGTGGCGTCGAGCCGCCGATCCAGTCCACATCGAGGGGAGGCACCGCACGGGAGGAGACGGAGAGACGAGCGTCGGCGATGGAGAGGCGGGGCGGGGCGTGAGGGGCCGGGCCCCTGAGCTCGGGCAGGTGCCCAGATCGAGCGTGGGGAGGGGCGGAGCGCTGCCCCGATCCAGATCGGGGGAAAGGGGTGAGAGGCGTGGGGGGAAGCGAGTGGGGGGAGTGGGGATCGGTTAGGGTTTCGGGTGGCAAGGGGGGCCATATAGGCTAGGGAGGTGCGGGGTGGGCCTGCCTGGTTGGTCCAAGGGCAGCTGGGCCGGTTAGCCCAGTGGGGGCCTTTCTTTTCTTTCTTTTTGAAACTTCTTTGTTTTCTTTTAATTTCAAAAGGCAAAACAGTTTTATAAAATACAAAACTTGAACCTAAATTATTATTATAATTTAGATTACTGCCACAATTAGTTTGGTAGTTAAATAAATTAGCTCAGCATTTTTATAAAACAAAAGGCATTTAAACAATGTTTTAACCATTGTTTTCAATTTTTTAGGGCATTTAAACACTTTGCAAAAATGTTGGTTCACCACCAATAGTGCCAATAGGATATTTGCCACATGATGAACATTTTAGTTTTCATGTTTGGCAATTTGAATTTTGGACTTTTGATTTGAATTTGATTTTGGATTGCGATTTGGATCAATCGAGGATTAACAACAGTAAGAGTGGTGACGTGGCACTACTAACTTGGGATTACTGTAGCTTAAGTGTCCGGGCGTCACAACTTAAAACAGTCGATTGGTCATACATTGAGTACCATATAACTGGAATTACCGATGCAAGTCGAAGAAGGATTGGCCGGTGCCGCCGGGTGGCGTCAAGTTCGATCCCACGGATCAGGAGCTGATCGAGCACCTTGAGGCCAAAGTGAGTGGTGACAGCGCGAAATTTCAGTCTCTCATCGATTTGTTCATACCAACCATCGACAGCGAGCACGGCATATGCTACACCCAACCTGAGAAACTTCCAGGTAAGACACCGATCGGCCATCTACTTGCACAAACATATTCCTTTGTTTATAGCTCTATTTTTCTTTTTAGACGCAGACTTGGTGAAACAATTACAATTTGACAGTTAATAAAAAGTGAAACAAGTGACTGCAACATGCCAAAGATGTTATGAAAATGCCAACTAGGTACACTAAAACCTGTCTTCCACAATACTGCAGGTATCACAGTGAGTGGCCCAAGGAAGCATTTCTTCCAGCGCAATTCCAGGGCGTTCTAAAGGGGCACGTGGACGCGTCGCAAGATACACTCGGAGTGCGGCACGCACGCGATGTGGCACAAGACCGGCAATACCTTGCCTGTGATGGTCAACGGCCGGCAGACGGGCAGCAAAAAAGGTTCTGGTGCTGCACACCAACAAGAACTTCGACCAGCAGAGGACCAACTGGGTGATGCACTAGTACCACATCGGGGACCTGGAGCAAGAGACGGAGCGGGAGCTGGTCCTCTGCAAGATTTTCTACGAGACGAAAACTAGGGCCAGGAGTAGTTTAGTATTGGTAGTAGTACTACCTTGTCGTCTGCAAGTTGGTATTATTGTTAACGATCTTTTGGTATGAACTTGCATTTGCTTCCAACCATCATGCCGAGGGTCGATGTGGATATAAAGCTGACTCATTTGTTTCAAAACGAATTCTCAGGCACCTGATTTTTTTTGATGGGTAGCATAAGCACCCGCCGTTCGAATTCCCAGTTCTGCGGTTTTTTTGAAACAAGTGCATGCACTTATTATCACGATAAAAAAACAATATCCGTGTTGCGTCCCAGTTATCAGTCTGTGCTTGCAGAATTCTATTGTTTATTCAACACGTATATCGTTTATTCAGCACGTATATTGTTTTTTCAGGTCGAGCAAGTTTCAACTGGGTTGTAGACTGACCAGGGGTTTTGTTTTTAACTGGCCCAACCCATGACGACAACGGGGCACAAAGATCCAGCAGGTATCTAGTGGCCTCTAGCCCGCCAGCGTTAGTTATATTTTGTCTTACAACATCCGCAGGCAGTTTTGTTACTGAATCAAACACACAACCCAGTTCTATTTTCCTCTTGAAACGCATGTCCTACATCCGTTTTCTTATCTCTACCTATAGTTTTACTAGTTCATATACACGTATCATTATATTGAAAACACATAAAATTCCCTTTTCATATTTACATCCTTTTTTTGTTGTTTTCCCCCACCCAGCGCTGACTTTTTTACCACTGATTTTCCCTTAAACCAACTCAATTGTCCCACGTCTTATTTGCTTACAAAAACAAAACGATTTTTTTGGCAAATCAATAAGTTCTTAAAAAAATGTTTATCATTTCGGGATTAAAACAGTTTGGACTCCACCGAAATATGCAAAATAAGGTTGAACTTTTTGACCGTGATCCTGGGCAGAAAATGGGCTTTAATAAATTACTTAAGAATTAGCAAATGGGCTGTAAATTATAAAAAATAGCAAATGGGCTGCAAATTGTAAAAAATAGCAAATGGGCTTTATGTTGTCTGCCATAGATTTGGAGGCTAACTTGTGGGCCTACTAAGTTCATGCGTACACAAGGTTTCTTAAAAAAGAAACTTAGTCAACAATCGACTCTACCAGCTTCAGACCGTTAGATGTCAATCTAAAGGCAATTGTGCTTCTTCAGTCTCTTATCTTCTTGCCCCAGCCGCCCAAACCAGCGCCGTCGGAACCGCCTGCTCCCGCCTCCCGTGGCCAGGAGTGCTCCCGGGCAGGCCTCATGGCCCCATCATACTTGCATCCCTGGCCTGTCTATCCATCTACTCACCCACACCTCCTGTTATTTTCCGACGACGGCAGCCGAACCAGTCAACCCTCGTACTCTCCACTGCGTGGGCAGCCACTGCCGTGTCTTCGCCGGCTCCCTTTCGTTCCCTTCATAGGCCTCGCCGTCGTCGACCGCCCTGGTGCTCTCGGCGCGGCGTGGTCAACGATGTCCATCCAACGGCCGTAGTGCTTCTTCAACGTCTGGTCTTCTTGCCCCAGCCGCCCAAAGCAGCGCCGGTCGTGCCGCATGCTCCTACCTCCCGTGGCCGGCTGTGGTGCCGCGGAGGCCTCACCGTCCCCATACTACTCCCACCGCTGGCCAGGCCATCCCTCCACTCACCCACTCCCCCTGTTATTCTGCGGCGACGGCAGCCTCACACCGCAGCCGAACCAGTGAACCCTCGTACTCCTCTTCGCGTGGGCATCCACTGCCGCGTCTTCCCCGGCTCCGCGTCGTCCCCTTCCTAGGCCTCGCCGTCGTCCACCGCCCTGGTGCTCTCGGCGCGGTGTGGTCAATGTGGTCAACGACTGACTTCCATTGGAAGAGTACTGTACGTGGAGAGGCTGACAGCTTGGTCCACGGCAGCCGCAAGGAAGTGCCTCCTTATTACGCGCAAAATAATTATTCCTCGACCTGACAGGAGGGACCCACCGGACGGGCCACTAGTATTTCGCGGAAAAAATGTTTCCCCCTAACTGCTGTGACCCACCGGACGGGCCACCGTATTTCACGAAAAAAAACGTTTGCCCCTGACTGCTGGGACCCACCGGACGGACCACCGTATTTTGCGAAAAAAGTTCCCCCCGCTGTCAGCTCGGACCCACCGGAAGTGCCTCCTTATTAAGCACAGAAAAATGAATACTCCCCCTACTAGCTGGGACCCACCATGGTGGGAGGCTGACTTGTGGGCCTACTAAGTTGACGGGGACAGAGGGCTTTGTCAACTTAGTCAATATGAATGATTCTAGCTCCATTGACCGTACGATGTCCATCCAACGGCCGTCGTGCTTCTTCAATCTCTGCTCTTGCTGCTCCAGCCGCCCAAACAAGCGCCGGCGGGACTGCCTGCTCTCTCCTCCCCGTGGCCGGCTGTGCTGCCGCGCAGGCCTCACCGCCCCATCGTACTCCCATCGCTGGCCTAGCCATCCCTCTACTCACCCACACGGCCACACCTGCTATTATTCTCCGGCGAGGGTAGACGAACAAATAAACCCTTGTACAGTCGTACTCCCCTCCCCGTGGGAAACAACTGCCGAGTCTTCCCTGCCTTCGTGTCGTTCCCTTCCTAGGCCTCGCCGTCGTCCACCGCCCTAGTGCTCTCGGCGCGGTGTGGTCAACGTGGTAAAGGACTTCCGTTGGACATGGACTGTACGTGGAGAGGCTGACAACTGGGTCCACGACCGCAGCAAGGAAGTGCCTCATTATTATGCGCAAAATAATTATTCCTCCACCTGACATCTGGGACCCACCGGAAGGGCCTCTGTATTTCGCGAAAATAACGTGCCCCCAGCTAACATGTCGGACCCACCAGCTATCTTCGCACGCAAGTGCCTCCTCATTACGCACAAAAAAATGAATACTCCCCATGCCAGCTGGAACCCAGCATAGTGGGAGGCTGACTTGTGGGCCGACCAAGTTGACGGGGATGGAGGGCTTTGTCAACTTAGTCAATATGAACGATTCTAGCTCCTGTTACCGTACGATGTTCATCCAACGGCCGTAGTGCTTCTTCAACCTCTGATCTTCTTGCTCCAGCCGCCCAAACCAGCGCCGGTCGTGCCGCGTGCTCCTGCCTCCCGTCACTACTAGGGAAAAGCCTATACACAGAATCTTAGCAGCAGCGCGGCTCAAAAATGAGCACTGCTGCTAACTAGTAGTAGCGCCTGTTCTGTAAACTCGCTGCTGCTAAGGATTTAGCAGTAGCGCGGTCGGCTTAAAATGCGCTGCTACAAATATCGACCGGCGGTGTTCACCTAACTCTAAGTAGTAGTAGCGCGGTCGTGCGAACCGCACTACTGCTAAATATGTAGTAGTAGCACGCTTTTCCCGAGATCGCTGCTGCTAAATTTCAAATTGCCACACTTTTTTGTCCCAGTTAGCGTAGCGCCGTACCCCAAAGCGCGCTGCTGCTAATTCCTTAGCAGCAGCGGGTTTTAGATCCCGCTCTACTGCTAACCGCACCAACCCAACACCTTTCCCCACCCGTCCCTCCCCTCCCCCTCCTCTCTTTTCCTTCCCCCTACCTCCCCCTCCCCCTCCTCTCTTCCCTTCCCCCTACCTCCACCACATGCTCCCACTCTCACTCTTCTTCTTCTTCCTCAATACTTCTCCCCCATTACTCTCTCTCTTCTATCCACCTTTCTCTCTCTTCATTACTCCTACATAACTACACCACCTCCATTAATGCATCTCCTTTCTCTTTTTCCTTCCCCCTCCACTAGTTGAAGTTATCTCCTCCCAAAATAGGTAGCTAGGTAGATGTAGGATTTAGTTAAGTGACCTATTTGCCCCCTAACTAGATATATCTTTGTCAAGAAGAGCTTTGTGCACTTTTGATCTCCCTACAACATCATCTCCACCGTGTGCTCGATCTCGATCGAGATAGAGGTGATGAAAATTTCATGCTTTTGCAAAATGGAAATATGTTTATGTGTGTGTGATATGTTTGTGGAAATTGTGTGTGGGGCATGAGTTGACGCCGCCAAATTGTGCTTTTGAGTTGCCTATGTTTTGCCGAAATGTCGATTTATTTCCGTTTCGGCAAATTCCGGGCAAACTCCAGATCCATATATGTCCTATTTTTAGGGAAGGTCATGCCAATTTTTTTTTATGACTTTGATGCATGCATGCATTTTTATAATGAATTTGTTTATTATTACCGTGCAGAGTTGACAATGGTCAGTGGAACGATGGTGGACAGGTGGTTGCGGTCGGCGGTGCAGGACATGAAAGAAAATAACCGGACAGAGGTTTTATGTCCGTGTCGAAAATGCAAAGGAATAGTTTGGCTCGACCCCCATGACGATGGTCGTGTCGAAGCGCACCTGCTCATGACTGGTTTCATGGATGGCTATACTCGGTGGATAATTGAAGATGAGGATGACGATGTTGAGGATGCCGACGGGGAAGGCAATGATGACACGGGGCAAGACAAAGAGATGATCGATAATGGCGGCGGGGAAGAGGCCGGACATGGCGGCGGAGAAGGGGCCGGACATGGCGGCGGAGAGAACGACATGGACTCCACGCAGCAGAGTTCGTCGGTACTAAGTTCAATTGTGCGGGACCCTCATGTTCAAGCATTGCTTCGCAAGGAGACGACTACTGAGAGAGCTGCTTCTAGAGAGGAGGCTAAGCTGGAGCAACTGGTGGTAGACTCGAACACTCCATTGTATGATGGTTGCAATCCTGAGGTGACCCGCTTGAGTTTCACGCTCCAACTCCTGAAGACGAAGGCTAAAAACAAATGGACCGACACTAGCCTCGATGAGCATCTCAAGTACCTAAAGGATGTTCTTCCTGTGGGTAATCTATGTCCTACTAGTGTTGATGAGGCCAAGAAGATCGTGTGCCCTCTTGATCTGCCACACATTAGATACCATGCATGCATCAACGATTGCATAATTTATCGGAAGGAGCACGCGGAAAAAACAAGCTGTCCGGTGTGCAATGCTTCTCGATACAAGAAGGCCGAGAAGAAATGTCCCCAGAAAGTTGTATGGTACTTACCGATAACTCCCTGTCTCCAGAGGTATTTTGTAGATCCCAAGGAAGCTAAGCTAATGCGCTGGCACGCGGAGAGGAAGAAGCCCGACGATGGAGATGATCCGAAGCTGAGACACGTGAAGGATGGAAGCCAGTGGAGAGCGTTGAACAGCTTCTATCGGTATTTTGAATGTGATGCAAGGAACATCGTGCTCGGCGCGTGTACCGATGGCATGAATCCGTTTGGCAACCAGAACACCAACCATAGCACATGGCCCGTGTTTGTATGGATGTACAACCTCCCCCTTGGTTGTGCATGAAATCGAAGTACATTCACATGAGCATGCTTATTCAAGGGCCAAAACAACCAGGAAATAATATTAATTTGTATCTGGGGCTACTTCAAGAGGAGTTAGACACGTTATGGAAAACACCGTCCAAGACATGGGACGCCAGCAAAGGTGAGTATTTCAACATGAGAGCCGCGCTAATCACGACAGTGGAGGACTATCTCGGTTACGGATATGTGGCAAGCCAAATGTGCCATTGATACTACGGATGCACGCGGTGCATGTATGATACGACGTCTCAGCAGCTAACGTCAAGGAAAGATGGCGGGTCTGGGAAAATCGTGTAAATGGGGCATCGAAGATGGCTTGAACAGGACGACCTGTGGAGAAACCGTGGAGATCTATTCAATGGTCACGCTGAGCATCGAGGACCTCCACGTAAGCGGAGCGGTGCCAAAATCGATGAGCTGTTGAAAAACTGGAAGGAGTGCCCCGTGCCGGGAAAGACGATGAGAAAGGCGCCGGAGCCGCTGCTGAAGTTATGGAAGACGAGGTCTGTGTTCTGGGACTTGGAGTATTGGCACAAACTCGATACACCTCATTGCCTTGATCAAATGCATATCTGTAAGAATGTCCTTGAGAGCTTGCTCGCAACACTGATGAACATGCCGGATAAGACCAATGATGGGCCGAAGGCAAGAAAAGACTTGCAAGATTTGAAAAATCAGGGAAGATCTGCACATGCCGCCCCGTAAAATGTCAGACGACACAGAGACGGAGACAGAGGCACGGGAGAAGAAGGGCAAGAAAATAAAGAAAGAGGATTATTGCCCCCTTCTTGCTTCACCTTAAGTCAGGCTGAGATCAATCAATTCTTTAAGTGCCTTACCGGAGTCAAAGTTAGTTCCGGTTACTGTGGCAAGATAAGCAGATATCTAGACACGGACAAGAAAAGGTTCAGCGGGATGAAGTCTCATGACTGTCATGTGATGATGACGCAGATACTACCTGTTGCCCTTAGAGGGATAATGGACAAGCACGTCCGTGACACGCTTATTGGTCTCTGCAACTTTTTCGATGTCATCTCTCGAAAGTCGATCAGTGTGAAGCAGCTCCAAAGGCTACAGGAAGAGATCGTTGTGATACTGAATGAGCTTGAGATGTACTTCCCGCCCGCGTTCTTCGACGTGATGGTGCATCTGTGTGTCCATATTGTGGATGACATAATAGACCTGGGGCCGTCATTCCTGCACAACATGATGCCGTTTGAGAGGATGAATGGGATCATCAAAGGATTCGTTCATAACATGTCCTGTCCGGATGGAAGCATCGTCCAGGGCTATTTGGCACAAGAGTGCATCTCTTTCTGTGAGAATTTTCTATATGGCACAGACCAGCCGCCTGGTGTTAGTGTTGGTTTGCCATTAACAAGCACAATGGGAGGCTCGAAGGAGATGGTCACTGCAACGGTCGCAGGGAACTGCACGTGGCATACTCAGATCGACGCAGCGACTTTGACAGAGCAAACTTGGTAGTGCTACAACTCCTAGACGAGGTAGATCCTTTCGTGGCACTGCAAAAAAAGAAATTATCGCAGGACGGACGCCGAAGTTACTAGAGAGCACAACTCCACTTTCCTGCATTGGTTCAAAGAGCATATTATTGCTAATCCCCCGGAGGAGGGCTCTAAGGACGGATTGCTCATATACGCCTTAGCACATGGCCCCTCGCCCAACCTCGTAACCTATGAGGCATATGATATCAACGGATACACGTTCTACACGGAGGCAAAAGATATGGACAGTGATGATCAGAACTCAGGGGTGACGATGGAATGCATGACCGGCAGCGACAACGGCACAACTGAATGATTTTATGGAAGGGTCGAGGAGATCTGGGAGCTTGACTACTCTCGATTGCACAACACGACGATGTTCCGTGTCAGATGGGCTAAGAATGTCAAAAGAGAAAGCCGGATGTTCACTACCATGACTATACCCGACGCCAAGAGCGCTACCGTGAACGCTATCGCAAAAAACAAGCCATGGGTACAAGCTAAGCACGTGACACAATGCTTCTTCATAACTGACCCGCGCAATCCCAGCCGTGTTATCGTGAGGAGAGGCAAAAGGAACATCATTGGAATGGATGGAGTCGCCAACGAGGAAGACTATGATCAGTACGGCAACCCAATGAGGGAAGATGACGATGATGATGAAGTATACGTCAAAAGAAGAATCAATACTACATTACCTAAGAAAAATCGTACTCCATGGAAAAGGCAAAGTCACAATGAGGGGCTCAATTATTCTTCGACGAACAAGAAGGGAAAGAAGCTGACTCAAAAACGAAAACGCCAGCACTGAGGAAACGTATGTTATCGGTCCAATGATGTGTAATATATATATATATGTTCCTATTTTGTATACACACTTAGCCATTATTATGCATGGGTCCAATGATGTGTAATATATATGTTCCTATTTTGCATACATATTTAACCGTCAAATGATGCAATATATATCGCCCTCCCTTCGTTCACTGCCCTCGGGAAATAAAAGTGGGATAAAATAAAGGAAAAGAAAAAGGAAAACTGGCAGTAGCGACGGTAGTAGCAGCGCGTTTTGCATAAACCGCTGCAGCTACTGAATTTAGTAGTAGCGCATTTTTCCTAAACCGCTACAGCTACTGATGTTAGTAGCAGCGCGTTTTGACATAACGCGCTACTGCTACGTCCACTTAACCCAAAATTCTCATTCGCCCTGCTTCATCCCGCCATTTCCCCCCAAATCCCCACTCTCTCTCCCCAGTCGCACCGCCGCGCCCGACCCGTCCCCGGCGCTCGCCCCCGACTCCGCCGGCGCCAGCGCTAGCCCCCGACCCCGGCGCTCGCCCCCGTCCCAGCCCTCGACCCTGACCCCGGCGCCGGCGCTACCTCCCGACCCCGGCGCTCGCCCCCGACCCGGCCGGCCCTCGCCCCCGACTCCGGCGCCGGCTCTCGCCCCCGACCACGGCGCGCTCGCCCCTGACCCGTTGGCCCTCGCCTCCCTCCTCTCCCTTGCCGGCCATCGTCGGGCCTGCCTCCTCGCCCCTGCACTCTCTGTAAACCCCCCCTCTCTCTGCTAGGGTTCTTTGGTTATGTTAATTAATTAGGTTATCTATTTAGTTATGAATTTAGCTAGGTTTCAAAATTAGCTAAATTTATATGCAAATTTGAACTGGACATGTGATATGTGCATATGTCATGTTTTGGACATGTCATGTTTGGAAAATGATCCCAGTGGCCTATGTTACGCTGGAATGTTGATTCATTTCCATTCCAGTGAATTTCAAGCGCTCGATATGTCCATTTTTTAGCAAAGGTCATGCCGAAATTTCCCGTAAATAAAGGCATGATTTGTGCTACATAGTTGGCATATCGAGTGCTGGCACATAGATTTCTTTTTATGTCATTTCTCATTTATTCATACTTTTAGAAATAAATGAGGCCACTTAATCATAGGAAACATGTCGAACAACGAAGAAACTGGGCCTTATGACCAAGATGCAGACGAGATGGATTATGAGGGTGAACAAGAGTACCTCGACTATTTGACTGCTAAGCAAGGTTTGCAGGTCGGCCTCGATGATGGTACTGACGCCGACATCGACACCGACGGCGCCGGCACCGATGGCGGCACTGAGACCTATGGGGAAGGTACCGGCGGGGAAGGTATCGGCGGGGAAGGAACCGGCCCCGATGCCGCTACCGAAAAGAGGAAGCATAAGAAGGAGAGGATACGAAAACCTAACAAACTAGGGATTGGACGACTTGTGATCACAAAGATGGCACCTGGCAAGTTAGAGCCGTTAGAGCCGGAAGAACCTCGCAAGTGCTATGGGAACCAAGTAGGATGCATCCTACGGGAATGCGCGAGCATCAACGACGATGACTTAAGGAGTAAAGAACATTTGACGCAGTTGCTCCTAACGAAGTTGCACAAGAGATTCAAGTTCCCCGACCGGGATGATAACATAGAACAACCGTGGGATGATCCAAAGATGAAAAAGATTAACAATCACGCCATGGGCATGTTCAACAATGATTTGGCCTCCTGGAAAGGGAGGGTGAAACGAGCTATTGAGGTTGATGAACCCCTGTCCAAGATTCTGGAGGAAAATCCGACACTTACGGAAGAGGAGTTCGAACAGTTCAAGGACACTTGCACTACCGAGGCAGCCAAGGCTAAGGCTGCGAAATTCAAAAGCCTTCAGCAAAGGAACACGGGGAAGCATCGCCTCGGAATCCATGGCTACCTCGGTAAAAGGCCCATATGGGATAAGGAGGACGCGGAACGTGAAGCCGCGGGTCTCCCAGACCCCTTCGCGAAGTTCACCAACCCCTTGGAGCATGACTTCATCAGGGCCCGCTACAAGTGGGACAAGGAGAAAAAGGTTTTTTACACGGGCAAGATCACGAGGAAATTGATTAGACTACTGGAGAAGCAACACCGCCTTGCAGCCGAAAGCCCTACTTCTCCGATGAGGCCCAAGTGGGACACCCCTCTCAACCGCGCCTTGAACGAACTTAAGGGACTCCCTTCGGACCAGCGGCCGCAATATGGTCGTGTGCATGGCGCTGGAGACGGCGCCACGTGGAAGGTGTTTTACAACGACGGCCCGGAGGCCAAGAAGCAGAAAAAGAAGTTTAGTCAGGCGGACATCGACGCAAAGGTGAAGCTTGCGGTCGAGAAAAAAGCAGCTGAGGACGCGAAAAAAGCAGCTGAGGACAAATATGAGTTGCTACAGCAGGCAGTCAATGCATCTGTAACTGCCTGCAGAAATGATTTTGCTACTAACTTGGTTCCAGTCATCATCAACTGGGCGAAGGAAAATCCAGACAAGACGGTACATGATTTCCCGATGCCTAGTTTCGTCGCGAGCAACTCCATGAACAACAACACCATCGCACCATCACTTTCTCAAGCAACCGGGCCTCCTCTCGCAGCCGCTCCTGCTCATAGCAGCCCGTCCTCAGTCTCAGGCGCGCTAGGTGGGCCTTCGTCTTTGGCTGAGCTCGACGCCGTCACGGTAATTACATGTCGCACCAACATATATATATATAGATAATATTCCATTTTTGTTGCCTTTCGATTGTTTTACGCCATAGACATATGTGTTTGCAGGCGAAATAAACCCCGTGCACCATACTCTACTTGATCAAAGGCCAGAAGGTGGACGTGGGAAAGGGGATGATAATGGACCCCTCTGAACGCACGTTCCACAACTAGCCGATCCCCGCTGGGCACTTCAGGGTTAGCTTGACCAGTGTGAAATCGGGGCACGAGGATTTGCCTCCTCCAGTACAGCATGTGGGAGCGGACGACGAGACCCCGCCGCGGATTGGAAGCTGCAAGGGTTGGGTGCTGCTATGGCCGAAGAATCTTATTCGTCTGGAGTCGGCCGAGAGCACACCAATAACTACCACACATCAACAAGCATGTGCGGAGACCACCACCCCGCCTACGCAATTACCAGCTCCTGTAGTACCGAGTGAGAGTGGCGGACGACATGATGAAGGGGGTGCAATAGTACTGGCTGATGTAATTTCTCCTATAGAACAGAGAATGGATGATGAGACGGAGGTCGACCCTATGGATTACCTCAATACAAACGGGTATGACTGTGACATAGATATGATGAGTCAACCATATGACGAATCGGGCTATCAGCTTGCTAATGAGGATATGGATGATATGCCCGGGCTGGGTCGTACCATGGATTGCAAAAAGTCTCTCTTCATGAAATCCTCACAGGACACGCCTGAAGATGCCGCCTCAACATAGGCTCAACTAGCCGGGCGCGAGGGTCATACAGTACTTAGCCCGGGAACACTGGGGCAGGGGTTAAGGAAGGGTCTGGAAGGTGTGCCCAAGAAAAAGGAGAGGAAGAGATCGAGGAAGGTAACTGCCTCCAAACAAGCCAGAGCACACAGCAGCCAGACGATGCATTCTGAAGAGCGTGTACCCGTGAAAGGTGCGGTCATGTTCCATCTCACGGGCGAGCCGATGCTACCGCCGAAACTGCTGGAGGCACTATCAGGGGATCTCATGAGACTGCACAACCATGTGCTGTCGACTGAGAAAATCCTACTAGCCTCAAAGGATCCAGGATATCCGACATACGCAGCTCGTGTGCCTGAGGGGAAGTGCTACGTCGACACACGGCCCGCGGAGGTGTTCTTCCTGTGGTTTGACCATATCTTTGAGATGTTTTTAACAAGGCGGCTTGATTTTACTATCGTCCGCATTTTGCGCTACATATGAGCTCTGTCATGAAGAGTCAAGAAGTCTCACAAATCTGTGTGGCGGATCCGTACTACATGCACGACTCTTTCTTCAGTCTCAGTGACTTTGAGCGTGAAACTACTAGGGAGTACCTCCAAAACTTCATGGTACAGAATAAGGACCGGGAAATTATCCTCGTGCCTTATCATCCAAAGTAAGTCAGTTCCGAACAACCCTTTCGTACATTTCAATCATTCCTTCTCTCTCATATGGGGAATAATTTGAGGTGTCTTTTCCCTGCAGCAACGGGCGCGCCGTCCTTATCGTTCTTTACCCGCAAGTCTCCCACGCCGTGTATTTTGACCCTTCCAGAGACTACGAGAAAAAGGACTACACCCACATAATGAATATTCTAGATGATGCTCTCCAAGGCTTCAGCTTTAGAGGTGGCTATGTGCAGATCAAGAAACAAAGGAACAAGAAGATGGGTTTCGTGCATAATACTAACTTCTCCTGCATCCATGTCCCAAAACCAAGCAAGAAGGATGGATTCTACATCGTCCATCTCATGATTCAGTTCAACAGGATCACCAAAAGCTTCGCATTAACAGCAGAAATGATGATCATATCCACAAGTGGCTAGAATCTCATGGAGAAGCGAATTATAAACTTAGAGATGACTTCTTTCGCATCCAAAGCGACATTGCGACGATCATCATGAAAGAAGTCATCGATGAGAAGGGGATGTTCCACCACGTCCCTATATCGCAAGCTGACATCCGAACTCGCATAGGCATGCAACGTCTAGACCTCACGCCGTTCAAGAAGGTAGAGTTCGTCCTCGATGATATGGAAGGATGGAACTTCTAGTGATTTATGATGCCGATGATGATGATATGTGTCGGTTGAACTTGTATACTTTTTGTAGCCATGAAACTTTGTGATGTCCACGGTCCCTGCCGAACTTGCGTAACGCTACTTTGTTAGTTTGCGTACGATGACCTGCGTATCTCTAGTTAATTAATTTTCTTACTGTATATGTTGCATCTAGTTGCTAACCCTTTCTTTTTTGGTGTTGCTCTAGTATATTTTGTTGCATATATATGATTGTACATCCTCTTCATGAACATGCATCTCTAACAGGTACCTAGTTTCTTGATGGCGAGATGGAAATGCTATGTCGTGTACAAAGGGAAGGTTCTGGGGGTGTACAACGAGTGGCATGAGTGTCAGGCGCAAGTGAATGGGTTCACGGGCGCCAGCCATAAAGGCTTCAAAAGCAGACAAGAAGGAGAAGCTAGTTACTTGAGGTTCACGCTAGCGCCAGAGAGGACTCGTAACCGCCACCTCATGTACTGCATAGTTCCACTCTCACTCATAGTGATAGCACTTCTTGCGTATACCTTTGTTTAGATGGATGAAGTTGTTGTAGTTGCAAGTATTCGAGACTTGCATGTATCGCTATTTTCGAGATGATGACAAGATATCACTTTGTGTTGGATGATGATTATGATGAGACTATTTGTATGTACATGCTATGATTACATTTGTGGTCTCGCAGGCATTTGTATGTGTAGCATGATGACATTTCTATGTGCTAAAGATTCTTCTACAAAGCCTGTTCAAATACAAAACAAATATGCCAAAAAAAACTACTTAAATTAGCAGTAGCGAGTGTATAAAAGTTAGCAGTAGCACCTCAATAGCAGTAGCGCGTCCAGGCAAAGCGCGCTAGCGCTACTAGCAGTAGCGAGCTTCCTCTAACCGCGTTGCTGCTACAGTTGTGTAGCAGTAGCGCCGGTGAGCAGGCGCTACTGCTATGCGTTAGCTGTAGCGCCTTATTAGTAGCGCCGGTCCCCGCGCTACTGATACATCTAAAACCCGCGCTGCTGCTAGCCTTTTCCCTAGTAGTGCGTGGCCGGTTGTGATGCCGCGGAGGCCTCACCGCCCCCTACTACTCCCACCGTTGTCCAGGCCATCCCTCTTCTCACCCACACCCCCTGTTATTCTGCGGCGACAGCAGCCTCAAACCGCAGCCGAACAAGTGAATCCTCGTACTCCTCTTCGCATGGGCATCCACTGCTGCGTCCTCCCCAGCTCCGAGTCGTACCCTTCCTAGGCCTCGCCGTCGTCCACCGTCGTGGTGCTCTTGGCGCGGCGTGGTCAACGTGGTCAAGGAACGACTTCCATCGGACGTGGACTGTACGTGGAGAGGCTGACAGCTGGGTCCACGGCCGCCGCAAGGAACTGCCTCTTTATTATGCGCAAAATAATGATTCCTCCACCTGACAGCAGGGACCCACCGGACGGGCCACCGTATTTCGCGAAAAAAACGATTCGCCCCCCTGACTGCTGGGACCCACCAGCTACATCTTCGCACGCAAGGAAGTGCGTCCGGGCAAAAAAAAACCATTCGCCCCCTTGACTGCTGAGACCCACGAGCTACATCTTCGCACGCAAAGGAAGTGTGTCCGGGCAAAAAAAAAGATTCGCCCCTCTGACTGTTGGGACCCACCAGCTACATTTTCGCACGCAAGGAACTGCCTGACAGTCAGGACCCACCTGGTCGAAGCGTACGTAGCGTTGTCATTCTGGTCGCGAACTTGTACGTACATATATACTGGTCGATGTAGAGGCGCGGACGTGTCGTAGTAGAGGTGCGTACGTGTCGTAGTAGAGGCGCGCACATAGCATGTACACGTACGTACAGCGGCCAAGGTGCAAGAAAGAAAATACGGCCACGTATGTGTACATACGGGCAGGGTCTCGAACGCCTAGCCGCGCATACGTACCTCGAGGGCTCGTGTTCATGGGGAGGCAACGGAATGCGTCGTGTTCATGGGGAGGCAATGGAATGCGTCGTGTTCATGGGGAGGCAACGGAATGTGTTGTGTTCATCGGGAGGCAACGGAATGCGTGGGAGCCAACCGGCTTTGACAGAACAGGCGATGGAAACGAGGCCTGGCGTACCGTAGAACGGAGGAAATGGACCTCCTACGGTCGAAACGGGGTTCCTGTTGATCGGGAGGGGTGTGGTGTACCGCAGTATGTAGGAAACGGACCTCCTACGGTCGAAACGGGGGTCCTGTTGATCGGGAGGGGTGTGGCATACCGCAAAACGGACGAAACGGACCTCCTACGGTCGAAACGGGGGTCCTGTTGATCGGGAGGGGTGTGGCGTACTGCAAAACGGATGAAACGGACTTGTGTTCGAGCGCTACGGTCGAAACGTGGGGGAGGAGGAGTGTGGCGTACCGCAAAACAGGACTCCACGGGATACTATTAATCTCCACCGTCGACCTCCTCCAGCCTCCACGGGCTATCGTCGAGCTCCTCCAGCCTCCACGGGGCTCCTGTTCATCCAGCCTCCACCGCGTGCTACTCCACCGGCTACTGTTCAACCACCCCTCCACCGTCTACTGTTCATCCAGCCATCCACACCACGGGGTCCTGTTCAACCACCCCTCCACGGCCACCCCTCCACCATCTACTGTTCATCCAGCCCTCCA
>NC_057807.1:682442621-682531168 GCF_018294505.1 Triticum aestivum | reverse complement strand
TTCATCCAATCGATCGGCTTCAGTTAGCAGCAGTAGCGAAGGAATCGCTCCATCGAGTTCAGTTAACAGCCATCGATCGATCCCTCGGGATCAGTAACGCATAGCCTGCAGTGCAATCGCTCGGGTTCAGTTAGAGCCCAATGCCTTGCTAGGCTTCAGTTAGAGCCAACGGCTCGCACATGCGCGTACGTACGAGAGAAATGCGCATCGCTCCGCCCCCGACCTCCCACCGTAACCGGCAACTCCCCAAAATTTTCCTCCCCCTCGCTTCTACCACGGTTTTTTTCGTCATGGCGGCCCAAAGAATGTCATGGCGGCACACAAACTCTTTCTCCAGAAAGGACCCCTTCTTGGCAACAAAGATCTTGCCTTCGGATCTGAGTTAGAAGGTATACCCAATGGTTTCCTTAGGGTATCCTATGAAGACGCATTTTTCCGACTTGGGTTCGAGCTTTTCAGGTTGAAGTTTCTTGACATAAGCATCGCATCCCCAAACTTTTAGAAAAGACAGCTTAGGTTTCTTCCCAAACCATAATTCAAAAGGTGTCGTCTCAACGGATTTAGACGGTGCCCTATTTAAAGTGAATGTAGTTGTCTTTAGACCGTATCCCCAAAATGATAGCGGTAAATCGGTGAGTGACATCATAGATCGCACCATATCCAATAGAGTGTGATTACGGCGTTCGGACACACCGTTACGCTGAGGTGTTCCAGGCGGCCTGAGTTGTGAAACGATTCCACATTTCCTTAAGTGCGTACCAAATTCGTGACTTAAATATTCTCCCCCACGATCTGATCATAAGAACTTTATCTTTCGGTCACGTTGATTCTCCACCTCATTCTGAAATTCCTTGAACTTTTCAAAGGTCTCAGACTTGTGTTTCATCAAGTAGACATACCCATATCTACTCAAGTCGTCAGTGAGAGTGAGAACATAACGATATCCTCCGCGAGCCTCAACGCTCATAGGACCGCAGACATCAGTATGTATGATTTCCAATAAGTTGGTTGCTCGCTCCATTGTTCCGGAGAACGGAGTCTTGGTCATTTTGCCCATAAGGCATGGTTCGCACATGTCAAATGATTCGTAATCAAGAGACTCCAAAACTCCATCAGCATGGAGCTTCTTCATGCGTTTGACACCAATGTGACCAAGGCGGCAGTGCCACGAGTATGTTGGACTATCGTTATCAACTTTACATATTTTGGTATTCACACTATGAATATGTGTAACATCACGTTCGAGATTCATTAAGAATAAACCATTGACCAGCAGGGCATGACCATAAAACATATCTCTCATATAAATAGAACAACCATTATTCTCAGATTTAAATGAGTAGCCATCTCGCATTAAACGAGATCCAGATACAATGTTCATGCTCAAAGCTGGCACTAAATAACAATTATTGAGGTTTAAAACTAATCCCGTAGGTAAATGTAGAGGCAGCGTGCCGACGGCGATCACATCAACCTTGGAACCATTCCTGATGCGCATCGTTACCTCGTCCTTCGCCAGTCTCTGCTTATTCCGCAGCTCCTGTTTTGAGTTACAAATATGAGCAACCGCACCGGTATCAAATACCCAGGAGCTACTACGAGTACTGGTAAGGTACACATCAATTACATGTATATCACATATAGCTTTAGTGTTGCCGGCCTTCTTGTCCGCTAAGTATTTGGGGCAGTTCCGCTTCCAGTGTCCCTTTCCCTTGCAATAAAAGCACTCAGTCTCAGGCTTGGGTCCATTCTTTGGCTTCTTTCCGGTAGCTGGCTTACCGGGTGCGGCAACTCCCTTGCCGTCCTTCTTGAAGTTCTTCTTACCCTTGCCTTTCTTGAAACTAGTGGTTTTATTGACCATCAACACTTGATGTTCCTTTTTGATTTCCACCTCTGCTGATTTCAGCATTGAAATTCCTTCAGGAATAGTTTTCACCATCCCCTGGATATTGTAGTTCATCACAAAGCTCTTGTAGCTAGATGGGAGCGACTGAAGGATTCTGTCAATGACCGCCTCGTCCGGGAGGTTAATGTCCAGCTGGGACAAGCGGTTGTGCAACCCAGACATTTTGAGTATGTGCTCACTGACAGAACTATTTTCCTCCATCTTACAACTATAGAACTTGTCGGAGACTTCATATCTCTCGACCCGGGCTTGGAAAACCATTTTCAGCTCTTCGAACATCTCATATGCCCCGTGTTGCTCAAAACACTTTTGGAGCCCCGGTTCTAAGTTGTAAAGCATGCCGCACTAAATGAGGGAGTAATCATCAGCACGTGACTGCCAAGCGTTCATAACGTCTTGGTTCTCTGGGATGGGTGCTTCACCTAGCGGTCCTTCTAGGACATATGCTTTCTTGGCAGCTATGAGGATGATCCTCAGGTTCCGGACCCAGTCCTAGTTGCTGCCATCATCTTTCAGCTTGGTTTTCTCTAGGAACGCGTTGAAGTTGAGGTTGACATGAGCGTTGGCCATTTGATCTACAAGACATTTTGCAAAGGTTTTTAGACTAAGTTCATGATAATTAAGTTCATCTAATCAAATTATTTAATGAACTCCCACTCAGATTAGACATCCCTCTAGTCATCTAAGTGATACATGATCCGACTCAACTAGACCGTGTCCGATCATCACGTGAGACGGACTAGTCATCATCGGTGAACATCTCCATGTTGATCGTATCTTCCATACGACTCATGTTTGACCTTTTGGTCTCTTGTGTTCCGAGGCCATGTCTGTACATGCTAGCCTCATCAAGTCAACCTAAGTGTTTTGCATGTGTAAATCTGTCTTACACCCATTGTATGTGAATGTTAGAATCTATCACACCCGATCATCACGTGGTTCTTCGAAACAATGAACTTTCGCAACGGCGCACAATTAGGGGGGAACACTTTCTTGAAATTATTATAAGGGGTCATCTTATTTACTACCGTCATACTAAGCAAATAAGAAGCAAAACATAAGCATCACATGCAATCAAATAGTGACATGATATGGCCAATATCATATTGCTCCTTTGATCTCCATCTTCGGGGCGCCATGATCATCTTCGTCACCGACATGACACCATGATCTCCATCATCATGATCTCCATCATCGAGTCTTCATGAAGTTGTCGTGCCAACGATTACTTCTACTTCTATGGCTAATGTGTTTAGCAATAAAGTAAAGTAATTTACATGGCGTTATTCAATGACACGCAGGTCATACAAAAAATAAAGACAACTCCTATGGCTCCTGCCGGTTGTCATACTCATCGACATGCAAGTCGTGATTCCTATTACAAGAACATGATCAATCTCATACATCACATTTATTTCATTCATCACATCCTTTTGGCCATATCACATCACAAGGCATATGCTGCAAAAACTAGTTAGACGTCCTCTAATTGTTGTTGCATGTTTTTACGTGGCTTCTATAGGTTTCTAGCATGAACGTTTCTTACCTACGTACAACCACAACGTGATATGCCGATTCCTATTTACCCTTGATAAGGACCCTTTTCATCGAATCCGATCGGATTAAAGTGGGAGAGACAAACACCCACTAGCCACCTTATGCAACTAGTGCATGTCAGTCGGTGGTACCTGTCTCACGTAAGCGTACGTGTAAGGTCGGTCCGGGCCGCTTCATCCCACGATGCCGCCGAAACAAGATAAGACTAGTAGTGGCAAGAAAATTGACAACATCTACGCCCACAACAAGATTGTGTTCTACTCGTGCATAGAAACTACGCATAGACCTAGCTCATGATGCCACTGTTGGGGAACCTTGCAGAAAATAAAAATTTTCTACGCTTCACCAAGATAAATCTATGGAGTCATCTAGCAACGAGAGAGAGGAGTGCATCTACATACCCTTGTAGATCACGCGCGGAAGCATTCAAGAGAACGGGGTTGAGGGAGTCGTACTCGTCGTGATCCAAATCAACGAAGATCCTAGTGCCGAACGGATGGCACCTCCGCGTTCAACACACGTACGGTTGGGGAAGACATCTCCTCCTTCTTGATCCAGTGTAGGACCTTGAGAAGAGGTGTCTAGAGGGGGGGTGATTAGACACTAAGTACCAAAGTTGCAATTTTTAAGATCTTTAAGTTTAAGTGGAGTTTAGGCACAAGTTCAACATTCACAATACATAGCAAGCAAGCATGCAAAGAGTATATGAGCAGCAGAAAGTAAAGCATGCAACTTGCAAGAATGTAAAGGGAAGGGTTTTGGAGGATTCAAATGCAATTGGAGACACGGATGTTTTTGGCGTGGTTCCTATAGGTGGTGCTATCGTACATCCACATTGATGGAGACTTCAACCCACGAAGGGTAATGGTTGCGCGAGTCCATGGAGGGCTCCACCCACGAAGAAGCAACCTTGTCTATCCCACCATGGCCGTCGCCCACGAAGGACTTGCCTCACTAGCGGTAGATCTTCACGAAGTAGGCGATCTCCTTGCCCTTACAAACTCCTTGGTTCAACTCCACAATCTTGTCGGAGGCTCCCAAGTGACACCTAGCCAATCTAGGAGACACCACTCTCCAAGAAGTAATAAATGGTGCGTTGATAGGATTTGGATAGTCTCCCCAACACTCAACTCTCTCTCATAGGATTTGGATCTGGTGGAAAGAAGATTTCAGTGGAAAGCAACTTGGGGAAGGCTAGAGATCAAGATTCATATGGTAGGAATGGAATATCTTGGCCTCAACACATGAGTAGGTAGTTCTCTCTCCGAAATGGTAAGTTGGAAGTGTAGGTTTGTTCTGATGGCTCTCTCCGCGAATGAAGAGGAGGTGGAGGGGTATATATAGCCTCCACACAAAATCTAACCGTTACACACAATTTACCAAACTCGGTGGGACCGAATCAACAAACTCGGTCGGACCGATTTAGTAAATCTAGTGACCATTAAGATTTTCGATGGGACCGATATGCAACTCGGTAAGACCGATATGGTTAGTGTTAGGGCATAACGTAATCTCGGTAAGACTGATTACACAAACTCGGTGAGACCGATTTTGGTAATAAGATTTCCAGAGAGTTGGTCAGGCAAACTCGGTTTGATCGATTACACAAACTCGGTAGGACCTATTCTGGTAATGAGTCAACCAGGAAGTTTGCATTGTAATCTCGGAAGTACCGATTGCTCAAACTCGGTGAGAATGATTTTGGTAATGGACATACACAGAGAGATTACAATCCCATCTCGGTGAGACCGAGATCCCTATCGGTGAAACCGATTTGCCTAGGGTTTGTGGCAGTGGCTATGAAATCCAAACTCGGTGGCGCCGGATAGGAAGAATCAGTGGGGCTGAGTTTGACTTTAGGTTTTAGTACACATGTGTGGAAGTGGGAAAGTAGTTGAGGGTTTTGGAGCATATCACTAAGCACTGTGGAGCAAGAAACTCATTAAGCAACACCTCATCCCTCCTGGATAGTATTGGCCTTTCCTATAGACTCAATGTGATCTTGGATCACTAAAATGTAAAAAAGAGTCTTGAGCTTGAAGCTTGAGCCAATCCTTTGTCCTTAGCATCTTGAAGGAGTTCCCACATCCTTTAGTCCATGCCACTCCATTGTTGAACATATCTGAAACATACTAGATAAAAGTGTTAGAACAACAAGAGATATGTTGACATTAATTACCAAAACCACCTAGGGAGCACTTGTGCTTTCAATCTCCCCCTTTTTGGTAATTGATGACAACATACATCAAAGCTTTAGATAAAGATATAGAGAATAGCAAGTAAAGCTTTGGAAAGACATGTAACAAGCATAGGCTCCCCCTACATGTATGCAATCATGTGAATATGGAATATAGAATTAGGTGAGAGCATAACCATGATAGAGTAGGCAATGTGTTACATGTATCTTGTCCATATGCATCAGAGCATAGAATGTTCACAAAAATACCTTCGTGCTCATGAGTCCTTCTTGCAAACAGTATGTACATCAGCAAGAATTCCTCATACACATGATTGTGATGCATATACTTACCTTGTAGTCTTGAGTTGGCTTAGGATGGAATGAACTTGCATAAACAAGGTTAGATAACACAGATACATCTACTAGCCAGAGCAAAAAAAAGAAACCACAAGAATACCAAGACTGGGATGACATGTAGAGAGTGAGTACTAAGTACCACATTGGATTAGACATGTCCCCAAGAGTAAAGATATGCAATGAATTCAAATGATTTCTTTCCCTTGGATGTCTTGCTCCCCCTGAATCTAGCATGGGATACTGGGAGAAGATAGGGAATAGAAAATCAGAGCTCGAAGATATAAATGATGAACAGTGCTAATGCAAGCTAATGCATATAAGCACAAAATATCATATGAACATGTCTCTCCCCTCAAGAAGACATGTGACATCTCTCCTCTTGAAGACCAAGCATCTGGGATCCTTGAGAAATACTTTCTACTTAAGTATTCTCTCCCCTTGGAGATCTCTCTCTCCCCTGAGGATCTCTGTCCCCCTGAGGAGGTGATATACTCTTTCTCTGATGTGATCTTTCTCTAAATGATAAGCTTTGATGTGATCTCTCTCCCCCCCTTTGACATCAATTTCCAAGAACGGTTTTCTGGAATCTGTCGAATGGGTTTGGTCCTTGAGTCACAACACAAAGCAAAGATAAAAATGTGATGCTTGTAGAGGACAAGATTCATTGAGTGGAGCTGGATCAGAAGAAACGCAAAATAAGTGGCAAACTGTTTTTCCTGTTGTTAAATCAGTGGCACCGAGTGGTATGTTTTGGTTGTACCAAAAGGATTCGGTTGGACCGAAAACAAAAAATTGGTGAAACCGAGTTCATCGCAGAGAAAACACTTGTCACCTCAGCTCACTAGGCTAGTAAGATCTCACAAAGGTTTTCAAGGAATTTACTGAAGGATATGCAATGAATTGGAATGCAGAAAATGCAGAGCAAACAGAAAGAAATCTAGATGAAGTTTTTTTTTGAAAAGGGGAAACCAATATGCATGAGACAAATGCAGAAACACAGAAAAGACCACAAGAGAACTTCATCTAGAGATGGTCGGCGACAAAGTCACCTATGTTAGAGTATATTGACTTAGGAGTCAAGTGAGATCACTTGATCATAGGTCATACTCATCGTTTAAGCTCAAAATGGGGTTGCCATTTTTCGTTTAAGCATCTTGATGTATTCACATCTTGTCGAGTTGCTTTAGCTCATGACTTGGAGTAAAGCTTCTCTAAGATGGAATAACATACCTTGGTTGGTGGTGTTGTCCATGTAGTTGAACTTGTGTGGGTTGCTCAAAGTTGATGTAGCTCATCAAGAATGGGGAGCACCACTTGGAATTTGGGTCCATCTACCTACATGGGTTAGTTCTTGCAAGGATGAGCACTTGTGTATCCAAAAATGACAATCATGAAGCTCAACATAGAGTTTGTCAAAGGATATGTTTGAATGGTTCCGTGCTTCCTTGTCTTCAACCACCATGGTGTAGAGACCTGGTGATGTAGAGATTTATCAAGATGTGAGTAGATCACAATCTCATGGAATTTGATTCCACCAAGTACCTACATGGGTTAGATAACATGCAAGATGCAAATATATCCAAGACATAAGATTTTCATCATAAGAGAAATATCAAGGATTAGTCATAAGCTTATGTCTTGCATGTATCCAATGGAGTTTCTACTCCAAGTTTGAGGCATCGATGATGTTCAATTCTCCTCTTAACCTGCAAAACACTTTCTCATCAAGAGGTTTAGTGAATATATCCGCTAATTGCTTTTCGGTGCGAACATGCTTAAGATCAATGCCACCCTTAGCAACATGATCTCGAATGAAATGATGACGAACTTCAATATGCTTAGTTCGAGAATGTTGTACAGGATTATGACCAATTTTGAGAGCACTTTCATTGTCACAAAGCAATGGAACATGTCTCACATATATCCCATAATCTTTAAGAGTTTGGGTCATCCAAAGTAATTGAGAACAACATGAACCAGCGGCAATGTATTCCGCTTCGGCAGTGGATAAGGATACCGAGTTTTGTTTCTTGGAGGACCAAGACACAAGAAATCTACCAAGGAATTGACAAGTACCCGAAGTGGACTTTCTATCAACCTTGTCTCCGGCATAGTCCGAGTCGGAATAGCCAACAAGATCGAAAGAGGCCCTCTTAGGATACCAAATACCAAAGTTTGGTGTATGGATTAAGTATCTCACTATCCTTTTCACGGCCTTAAGATGACATTCTTTAGGAGGAGCTTGATATCGTGCACACATGCACACACTTAGCATGATATCGGGACGAGAGGCACATAGATATAACAATGAACCAATCATAGAGCGATAAACCTTTTGATCAACCGGTTCACCATCTTTGGTCAAATCAAGATGTCCACTAGTAGGCATGGGTGTAGTCATACCTTTGCATTCTTGCATATTGAACTTCTTGAATAAGTCCTTGGTGTACTTTTTTTCAGAAACAAAGGTACCTTCCTTAGTTTGCTTGATTTGCAACCCAAGAAAGAATTTGAGTTCACTCATCATAGACATCTCAAACTTCTCTGACATTAGCTTCCCAAACTTTTCACTAAGATGAGGGTTAATTGAACCAAATATAATATCATCAACATAGATTTGGCACACAAATAGTTCTCCATTAACCCGTTTAGTAAAAAGAGTAGAATCAATTTTCCCAATTTCAAAGCCTTTTTCAATAAGTAACTTGGTCAAGCATTTATACCACGCTCTAGGAGCTTGTTTAAGACCATAAAGAGCTTTGTGAAGTTTGTAAACATGGTTGGGTTTCTTAGGATTGACAAAGCCGGGAGGTTGCTTAACATAAACTTCCTCCTCTATTTCACCATTTACAAAAGCACTTTTAATGTCCATTTGGTACAAGGTGATATCATGATGATTAGCATAGGCAAGTAAAATGCGAATGGACTCAAGTCTAGCAACGGGAGCGTAAGTCTCACCATAGTCCATACCTTCAACTTGTGTGTAGCCTTGGGCGACAAGACGTGCTTTGTTGCGAACTACTTGTCTATCTTCATCTTGCTTGTTGCGAAACACCCATTTGGTATCGATGATGTTATGGTTGTTGTCGGGCTTCTCAACCAATGTCCAAACTTGGTTCCTCTCAAAGTTGTGTAGCTCTTCATGCATAGCATTTATCCAATCCGGATCTTCCAATGCTTCTTCGACCTTCATAGGTTCAATGCTAGAGATGAAAGAATAGTTTTCACAAAAGTTAGCTAAACGAGTTTTAGAGCGAGTAATTCTCCCGGTTTGAATATCATTGTAGATTTGCTCGACGGGATGGTCTTTAGCAATTCTTGCTCGAACTCGTGGAAGCTTTTGCTTGTTTCTTGGTTGAACTTCTTCTTCATCTTGTTCTTCTTCTTGGCCTTCTTCATTATTGGCGTTGTCGTTACCTTGTCATGGTGGAGAAGGAGGTTGTTGACGTTCATCTTGATGCACTTCCTCATTTTCTTCATCTTGGTGCGTCCCACTTGTGGATGCTTCCGTATCAACTCTTGGTTCACCTTGTCGTGAAGTAGAAGCTTCCACTTGGACGGACGAGGTACTCTCCTTCACCTCCGTTGGACGGACCTTGCCAATAGACAAGTCTTGGATTGCTTCCGAAGGATCTTTGTCTCCTACATCAATTGGCAATTGCTCTACTTGCGAGCCGTTAGATTCATCAAACTTCACATCTACCGTCTCTTCAACCTTTCGGGTGAAATTGTTGTAGACACAGTAAGTGTGAGAGTTTGAGCCATAACCTAGTAGGAAACCTTCATGAGACTTAGGAGCAAATTTAGAACGACGATGCTTATCAAGAATGTACTTTGAGCCGAATACTCGAAAGTATCCAACTTGGGGTTTGTTACCGGTGAGGAGCTCGTATGCCGTCTTGCCGAGTAGCTTGTGAAGATACAAGCAATTTGTTGCATGACAAGCTGTCTCAACCGCTTCTGCCCAAAAGCGCTTTGGTGTCTTGTACTCATCAAGCATCGTTCTCGCCATTTTGATGAGCGTCCGGTTCTTCCTCTCAACAACTCCGTTTTGTTGAGGTGTGTACGTAGCCAAGAACTCGTGTGAAATCCCTTCTTCGTCAAGAAAGGTGTCCACATTTGCGTTCTTGAACTCCGTTCCGTTGTCACTGCGAACCTTCTTGATATTCACTTCAAATTGATTTTGGGCCTTCCTAGAGAAGTTTTTGAAGATCTTTTGGACCTGCGATTTATCATCGAGAAAGAACATCCATGTAAATCTTGAAAAATCATCAACTATAACTAGACCAAAAGAATTTCCACCGAGACTCTTGTAAGAGTTAGGACCAAAAAGATCCATGTGAAGTAGCTCAAGTGGCCTCCTTGTGGTCATGATGTTCTTCATGGGATGCCTTCCTCCAACCTGTTTACCTGCTTGACAAGCACTGCAAAGTCTATCCTTATCAAATATGACATCGTTAACACCAAGGATATGATTCCCTTTAATAAGCTTGTCAAGGTTTTGCATACCAACATGACCTTGTCGTCTATGCCATAACCAACCTTTTGAGGATTTAGCAATGAAGCAAGTTTTAGGTTGAGCCTTTTTAGTGAAATCAACAATGTATAGATCACCTCTACGCACACCGGTAAAGACCATTTTATGATTGTCTCGACGAAACACTTGGCAATCTACTTCAGTAAATAGGACATTGAAACCGAAATCAGCAAGTCTAGATACTGAAAGTAAGTTGTATCCAAGAGATTCAATGAGCATGACATTTTGTATGGAGCTGTCGTGTGATATAGCCACCTTACCGAGGCCAACCACCTTACCCTTTGAGGACTATCATTTTCAGCAAGCTCACGAAACATGTCTTTATCTCCGGTCATGTGATCGGTACATCCACTATCAAGAACCCATTCCTTTCCTCCTGACATATATCCCCGAAGATTTGCCATAAGACCAAAATGTCTCATTGCATCATCAAGATCGAAGTCACTATGATCATCCTCATCATAGTATCCATGTTCAACATCGTCATGTGGTGGATCAAGTCCTAGAGAGGTTGATTCGTTAGAGTGTGTTTGACAATGATCTTGCTTATGAATTTTTATAGCTTCGGAAATAATATCACTAATAATTCCAACATTTCCTTTGGCACGCATAACGTTAGTAAGCTCAAATAGACGATCACCAAACATAGAATCACTAGTATTCATCTTACTCAAAGCAATAGACTTATGGAGAATTTCATCTAGATTTTTCAAGGAATAATTTGGAAAGCATTCCTCAAGAAATTTCCATATAATATAGGCACACTTAAGAGTAGGCAAACATCCAATCAAGTTTCTAGGCAATCCTCTAATGATAAGTTCGGCAGTTCTAAGATTCCTAATCATGTCAATTGACTCATCATGGGTAGGATGCATAGGGTCAACATGAGGTGCACAAGGGCTAGCAATGTACTTGTTCAAATGATATTGATTGAAAATTACAAGCGTCTCATTTTTTCACTCATGAAAATACTCTCCATCAACAATAGGCACTCTATGTCTAAGACTCCCCAAAGTAGACTCATCCATCTTCTTCCAATGGTGATTAAACCATGGCAATGGAGACCAAAGCTCTGATACCACTTGTAGGACCTTGAGAAGAGGTGTCTAGAGGGGGGCTGATTAGACACTAAGTACCAAAGTTGCAATTTTTAAGATCTTTAAGTTTATGTGGAGTTTAGGCACAAGTTCAACATTCACAATACATAGCAAGCAAGCATGCAAAGAGTATATGAGCAGTGGAAAGTAAAGCATGCAACTTGCAAGAATGTAAAGGGAAGGGTTTTGGAGGATTCAAACGCAATTAGAGACACGGATGTTTTTGGCGTGGTTCCGATAGGTGGTGCTATTGTACATCCACGTTGATGGAGACTTCAACCCACGAAGGGTAACGGTTGCGCGAGTCCACGGAGGGCTCCACCCACGAAGGGTCCATGAAGAAGCAACCTTGTCTATCCCACCATGGTCATCTCCCACAAAGGACTTGCCTCACTAGCGGTAGATCTTCACGAAGTAGGCGATCTCCTTGCCCTTACAAACTCCTTGGTTCAACTCCACAATCTTGTCGGAGGCTCCCAAGTGACACCTAGCCAATCTAGGAGACACCACTCTCCAAGAAGTAACAAATGGTGCGTTGATGATGAACTCCTTGCTCTTGTGCTTCAAATGATAGTCTCCCCAACACTCAACTCTCTCTCATAGGATTTGGATCTGGTGGAAAGAAGATTTGAGTGGAAAGCAACTTGGGGAAGGCTAGAGATCAAGATTCATATGCCAGGAATGGAATATCTTGGCCTCAACACATGAGTAGGTAGTTCTCTCTCAGAAATGGTAAGTTGCAAGTGTAGGTTTGTTCTGATGGCTCTCTCCACGAATGAAGAGGAGGTGGAGGGGTATATATAGCCTCCACACAAAATCAAACCGTTACACACAATTTACCAAACTCGGTGGGACCGAATCAACAAACTCAGTCGGACAGATTTAGTAAATCTAGTGACCGTTAGGATTTTTGGCGGGACCAATTTGTAACTCGGTAAGACCGATATGGTTAGGGTTAGGGCATAACGCAATCTTCGTAAGACCGATTACACAAACTCGGGGAGACCGATTTTGGTAATAAGCTTTCTAGAGAGTTGGTCAGGCAAACTCGGTTTGACCGATTACACAAACTCGGTAGGACCGATTCTGGTAATGAGTCAACCAGGAAGTTTGCATTGTAATCTCGGTAGTACCGATTGCTCAAACTCGGTGAGACCGATTTTGGTAATGTACATACACAGAGAGATTACAATCCCATCTCAGTGAGAACGAGATCCCTATCGGTCAGATCGATTTGCCTAGGGTTTGTGGCAGTGGCTATGACATCCAAGCTCGGTGGCGCCGGATAGAAAGAATCAGTGGGGCCGAGTTTGACTTTAGGTTTTAGGACACATGTGTGGAAGTGGGAAAGTAGTTGAGCGTTTTGGAGCATATCACTAAGCACTGTGGAGCAAGAAACTCATTAAGCAACACCTCATCCCTCCTTGATAGTATTGGCTTTTCCTATAGACTCAATGTGATCTTGGATCACTAAAATGTAAAATGAAGAGTCTTGAGCTTGAAGCTTGAGCCAATCCTTTGTCCTTAGCATCTTGAAGGAGTTCCCACATCCTTTAGTCCATGCCACTCCATTGTTGAACTTATCTGAAACATACTAGATAAAAGTGTTAGTCCAACAAGAGATATGTTGACATTAATTACCAAAACCACCTAGGGAGCACTTGTGCTTTCATCCAGCAAGGGGAGGGAGAGGTTGATGGAGATCCAGCAGCACGACGGCGTGGTGGTGGAAGCAGCAGTGGTCTCGGCAGGGCTTCGCCAAGCTCTACGAGAGGGAGAGGTGTTGCGGAGGGAGAGGGAGGTGCCAGGAGCAGGGGTGCGTAGCCGTCCCTCCCCCCTCTTTATATAGGGGGCCTGGGGGGCGCCGGCCCCCTGGAGATCCCATCTCAAGGGGGGCAACGGCCAAGGGGGGGGACTTGCCCCCCAAGTCAAGTGGGTCCAACCCTAGGCGTAGGGGAGGCCCAGGTGGGGTGCACCAGCCCACCAGGGGCTGGTTCCCCTCCCCACTTCAGCCCATGGGGCAATCCAGGATAGGTGGCCCCACCTGATGGACCCCCGGGACCCTTCAGGTGGTCCCGGTACAATACCGGTGACCCCCGAAACTTTCCCGATGGCCGAAACTGGACTTCCTATATACAATTCTTCACCTCCGGACCATTCCGGAACTCCTCGTGACGTCCGGGATCTCATCCGGGACACCGAACAACTTACGAGTTACCGCGTACTTATATCTCTACAACCCTAGCGTCACCGAACCTTAAGTGTGTGGACCCTATGGGTTCGGGAGACACGCGGACATGACCGAGACGACTCTCTGGCCAATAACCAACAGCGGGATCTGGATAACCATGTTGGCTCCCACATGCTCATTGATGATCTCATCGGATGAACCACGATGTCGAGGATTCAAGTAATCCCGTATACAATTCCCTTTGTCAATCGGTACGTTACTTGCCCGAGATTCGATCGTCGGTATCCCAATACCTCATTCAATCTCGTTACCTGCAAGTCACCTTACTCGTACCTTAATGCATGATCCCGTGACCAAACACTTGGTCACATTGAGCTCATTATGATGATGCATTACCGAGTGGACCCAGAGATACCTCTCCGTCATACGGAGTGACAAATCCCAGTCTGGATCCGTGTCAACCCAACAAACACTTTCGGAGATACCTGTAGTATACCTTTATAGCCACCCAGTTACGTTGTGACATTTGGTACACCCAAAGCACTTCTACGGCATCCGGGAGTTACACGATCTCATGGTATAAGGAAATGATACTTGACATTGGAAAAGCTCTAGCAAACGAACTACACGATCTTGTGCTATGCTTAGGATTGGGTCTCGTCCATCACATCATTCTCCCAATGATGTGATCCCGTTATCAATGACATCCAATGTCCATGGTTAGGAAACCGTGACCATCTATTGATAAATGAGCTAGTCAACTAGAGGCTTACTAGGGACATGTTGTGGTCTATGTATCCACACATGTATTACAATTTCCGGATAACACAATTATAGCATGAATAAAAGACAATTTCCATGAACAAGGAAATATAATAATAACCATTTTATTATTGCCTCTAGGGCATATTTCGAACATAAGGAGCTGTGATTTACACACCTCAAAGTAAGTAGTACTAGCTAGCTCCGCGCATCTCATTGATTCTAGTTTCATCAATACCATTTATCATGCTGGATTATCAGTTTGATTGAACTCTATTTCTCGTAAAGTGCTTGTGGCAGAAAGGCGGGAATAATTTATGTGGATACTACGTTTGTGAGTTCATTCTCCACTCGATTTCTGAGCGGGGCATGTCTGGCAAACAATTTGAAGTACGTAAACAATATTCACAATATTGTTTTATTACCATAAATTGTGCTGAGTTTCATTCGTATATATGTTTGACCCCCTTCTTTAAATTAGATGCGGGAGAAGCGGGATAAACTCCTACCATATGATTGCATACGAGCAATTCAAGAGGAATTGGCGGGATTCTTTCTTGACCACGTGATACATAAAGACGGAGAATGCCATGTGGAAATTGAAAAGAACTTTAGATGTTAGGATTTGTAAGAGATGTTATATTGTATATATGTAGCAGCGTCGGATAGATATATGAAAACTTGTTGTTCGACCAATCTCGAAGAAAGAGAGGTCACTTCTCTCTGTATATGTTCATGACGATATTGTGTAATTAATGGTTCCTTCATTTGCTTACTAGCAAGCGTGTCGAGTTCTCTCCATATGTATAGCAGCTAGCGTCAACCAAGCACGGAAAAAAAGAGGTCACTTCTCTCTATTAGCTAGCTAACACAATATGAAACTCCTAAATTAACCCTCCAAAACCCCTCCTTTCAAAAACAAAAACAACAAAACCAACGCCTGCGAGCTACTGACGTGTGGCTGCTTTTTGGTCCCGGTTGGTGTTACCAACCGGGACTAAAGGTCCTCCTGCCTAGTCACCCCACAGCGGCCACGTGGAGCCCCTTCGGTCCCATTTCATAAGCAAACCGGGACTAAAGGTTTTAGGATTTAGTCTCGTTTGATTTGTCTTGGTTCTAGAACCGGGACTAAAGGCCCTTTGAAACCAGGACTAGTACCCTATTTTGTACTAGTGTACCAGGCCAATGTGCTTGCCATATATTTTAGAGAAAAAACATTAGTGTCCGACTTTATAGTTAAAGCCAACATAGCACGGTACCACCCCACATTGGGGAATCATCCAACAAGTCTCAGGCTCACCATGATTCATTGATATCATGAGCCAAGGTATAAGAGCATCTCCAGCCGCGCCCCCAGAACGGCCTCCCAAGGCGATTTTTTCGCGCCGGCACTGAAAAAACGGCCCAGTCGCGCCCCCAGGAACCCGATTTTCGCCAGCCAGGGCCGAAATCAGCGTCGGCGGACCCAGACCCAACCCGGCGCACTGGGGGCGCCCGGGGGCGCCGGGGCGAGTGGTTTTGGCGCAAAGCAGACGCGGGCCCGTCGAGTCAGCGAGACGGGCGCTTCGTCGCACCACATCGCCTCGGTTCCCGCTGGAATCAATGCCAAGGCTGCCGCGTTGCCGCCGCCGGTTAGCCTTGCCATTGATTCCTCACGGGCGGCGCGTTACGGGGCGGCGCGGCGACGGCTGCCCTCCCGCCACGCGTACACACGGGCGCGGCTATATAAGCCGGTGGCCTCCCTCGCCTCTGGCCACACCAGCCCTAGCCGTCGAGTTCTCCCTCTGCCGTGTGCCGCCGCCGAGCCCTCCCACACTCCGACAGCCCTGATGGCCGAACGTTTCCCCGTCAACGAGGCGGAGGCCAACGGCTTCGGCCGCCGCTCGCTCCATGAGCAGGAGTCGTGCCTCCTATTCGAGGCAAACATCCCGGCGCAGTCGGACATGCGCGTCGGGCCGACGGGGTGGCGGCTCAACAACGGGGGAGTTCCCGTTCTCCCGTTGCCCAACGCCGTGGCGCGGCCCCCCTACTTAGCCGCCGAGGTCGAGCTCGCCCGCGCCTCCCTCACCAACAAGCAGCTCGCCCTCCCCCAGTACACCGCAGAAAACCATGCAGCATGGGCGGCGTACTTCGAGCGCCATCGGGACCAGAGGCTGGCGTCCACCAATGGGGCGTCGGTGGTGGGCGGCTCACAGAACAGCGAGGGGCGCCGCTTATGGTGGGGCGTCCCCGGCCGCACACAAGAGGGCGTGCTCGCGCACCTTTAGGGCGACAACGACCCGCCGCTGGCATACCCTCCCCCGACGGCCCGGCCCCCGGCCCACCGCCGACGCGCCGGGCAATGGCTGCCCAGGACGTTCACCTCTTCGTTGTCTTCCTCCTCGCACTCCTCGTCGCGATCTTCTTCCCACTCCTCCGTCTCCCAGGTGCTGCTCGGCGTCAAGGCCGAGCCCGCGGCGGAGACGCCGCTCGGCCGGCGCACTCGCAGCGCCGGCATCGTCATCAACGAGGGCGGCCGGCGCGCCTCCTCGTCAGCTCCTCCGCGCTTCGTCAGGCCAAAGACGGAGCCAGGGCTTGCACCGGTGAAAACGGAGCCGAGGCTCCCCGCCGTGAAGACGGAGCCCGGCGAGGTGGAGCTCGACGACTATGTGGCTCTGAAATGGGCGCGCAAGGACTTCTTGAGGATCAAGAGGGAGCGCCAGGTCGCCGCACTGCGGCGCTTCGAGCAGCGCCGTAGGGGCCGCGAAGAAGGAGGAGGAGTCGTCCTCGACGACAGCGACGACGACGCGCCGCGGTCGCCGCCACCAGTTCGCGACGCCGGGTAGGGGTCCAGCAGGGACGACCGCGTCAAGGAGGAGAAGGCCGGCGACGACGGCGGCGGCGAAGATGGCGGCGACGACGGTGACTACTCCGCGTTCAACGATTTTTTTTAGTCATACTTGCTATGTAAAGCGTCGCGAACATGTAATATATGCCAAAGTTTGCCGAAATTTAGCCGTGTTTGACCGAACTTCGCCGAACGTTGTTCTTTTGGAAAAACTAGACGCGCCTGGGGGCGCCCCTGAGGCCGGCGACTAGGAAACAACTCGCCCCCAGGCTCTTTTTTTACGCCGGCTCGCCCCCAGGCGGCGATTTTAGGTGCCCCCTGGGGGCCAACGGCCGGAGATACTCTAAGTAGCAACATAAACAAAATAGAGGCGTGTATGGTTGCGCCACTACAACTCTATGTTATTACTATAGTTACTCCCACTATGGAAGTCTTAACGCAATGTTATATTCGCGAGTCTGACTCAGCTCTAGCCTCACCTTTTAATCACCGTACCATGATTAATGCACACACCAGAAATTAATTGCGCATGTGTTGGTTAATTACAGTGTTGCAGCACGTCGTACGTATGCATGTGCAATGTGTTCCTCCTGCCACATCATGGTACGCGGCGCGCAGGCTGCTGACTAGTCACCGATCGCCACTAATTAGTGGACCATGCAATGCAAGATGAGCTGACTCGGCCAGGGCCCAGCACGTACGTCGTGCATGCATGAGCGTCCACGCTAGCTAGCAGCTTAGAGCATCTCCAGCCGTTGGCCCCCCGGGCGCCTAAAATCGCCGCCTCGGGGTGACCCGGCGCAAAAAATGGACCTGGGGCGAGTTGGTCCCCAGCCGCCGTCCTAGGGCCGCCCCACACGCGTTAAAAAAATAAAAATGTATAGCAAATTTAGGCAAAGTTCGACGAAGTTTGGCTAAACACGACAAATTTCGGTAAACTTGAACATATATTAGACATGTTTGCGGATTTTCATTACATACATAGCAAATATATAAACTAATCTAAAAAAAACTGGCTGAACGCCGAGTAGTCGCCGTCGTAGCCGCCATCGTTGGCCTTCTCCTCCTTGACTCGGGCGCCCATGCTGGACCCCTCCCCGGCTGGTGGCGGCGGCGGCGCATCGTCGTCGTCGTCGCTGTCGTCGATGATGACGACTCCTCCTTCGTCGCGGTCTCGGCGGCGTTGCGCGAAGTGCCGCAGGACGGCGCACTGGCACTCCCTCACCATCTTCAGGGAGTCTTGGCATGCCCATTCAAAGGCCGCGTCGTCGTCGATCTCGACCTCGCCGTGCTCCGTTTTCACGGCGGGGAGACCCAGCTCCGTTTTCACCGGCGCGCCCCGGCCCCATCTTCACCGGCGCGAGCCCCGGCTCCGTCTTCGGCTTGACGAAGCGCGGAGGAGGAGCCGACGAGGAGGCGCGCCGGCCGCCCTCGTTGATGACGATGTCGGTGCTGCGAGTGCGCCGGCTCTTGATGCCGAGCAGCGTCGGAGTGCCGGAGGAGTGGGAGGAAGAGCGCAACGAGGAAGAAGAAGAGGAGGAGCCGAACCTCCTTGGCGCCCATTGCCCGTCGCGTCGGCGAAGTAGGAGGGTTTGGCCACGGCGTCAGGTAACGGGGGAATGGGCACTCCCCCGTTGCTGAGCCTCCAGCCCGTCGGCCCGGCGCATGTCTGGCGGCGTCGAGATGTTCGCCTGGAACAGGAGCCACGACTGCTGTTCGCGGAGCGAACGGCGGCCGAAGCCGTTGGCCGCCGCCTCGTCTCTGGGAAAATGTTCGGCCATCGGGAAAGTGGAAGGAGATGGAGGGGCTGGGCGGCGGCTCACGGGAGAGGGAGGGATGGGGGAGAGGAGCTCGGCGGTGGCGCTCGGGAGAGGTGGCGCTCATCAGAGGCGAGCGAGGCCATATATAGCCGCGCCGCGTCCGTGTGTACGCGTCCGAGGGGCGGAGGCGTCGGGGCGCCGCCCCACCCGTGAGGAATCAATGGCAAAGCTGACCGGCGGCAGCCTTGCCATTGATTCCCCGCGGGAAACCGAGGCGTTGGGAGAAGACGAGGCGGTGTCGCTGACGCGGCTGGCCCGCGGCTCTTTCGCGCCAAAAACGAGTCGCCCGGCGCCCCCGAGCATCCCCAGCACGCCGGGTTCGGGTTGGGTCCGCCGGCGCCAATTTCGGCCCGAGCCGGCGAAAACTGGGCTCTCGGGGACGTGACTGGGCCGATTTTTTGACGTCGACGGTCGAAAAGTCGCCTGGGGGGCCTTGTTGGGGGGCGCGGCTACAGATGCTCTTAATTCTGGTGTGGCTGCAGCTTTAGCTTCAACAAGTGGCGCACACAGTTGAGCACCGTACGTGCACATGTACGAGTTGCTTCGAGCAATAAGAGAGTAGCACTCACTAATTAATTGGCATTGCTGCATGTCACGTCGTAGGTGGACATCACTAATTGCAGGTGCACCGATCCATCCAGCAGGTAAATTATTATGGAACGGGGGAGTAATATTTACCTTTTTTTTATTTCCAACGCACAAAAAAATTAGGAAAAGGTTTTACGCACATTGTGGTGTTGATGTTCAAAGTCTCAGGCTTGGATCATTTTCCATTTGGGAGAAATAAAAAGCAGAAAGTTATACACACGGATCTCGACACAAGCTTAGAGCATCTGTAGCAGACTTCGTATAACGCCGACCTGCAAAACACGTTTGCAGTTCGTGGAAAATGGGCTTTGCGGGCCGGCGCGGGCGGCTGCGGAGGCAAACCCCACAAACGGACCCGTATAAAAGGATATTTAAAGAAGATGCTTTTTTACGGACCGGCTACCCCGGGTCTGCTGGGGCACCGCCCCGTCGACCCCCAAATCGAAAACCCCCAATAAGCGAATTTGACATTGATTCCGACAAATGAGTTCAAATTCAAACGCTAAAACATAGTTCGTGTGCAAATATTAGCATAGTTTTGTAGGACAAACGCAAAAGGACTTGCAAAAGCAACGACCGCGTCCTTGATCATCTTGGTCGCTCTTCACTCACCACCTCCATTGAGGTCATCGCCGCCCTGGAATCCATCGCCGGCACATGTTCCCACTCCGGCACCGAGATCACCGGCGGGCTTGCTGAATGCATCGGCCATATTGGTTCCAAATCCCGATAAGAAACCATCGCCGGCACTGTAACACGCACCGGCCAACGCAAGCATCCTCCTCTTCAAGATGTCTCTCCTTGCCATATCATGCCACTCTTTGGTGATGTCGTCCATGTCATTGCGGTTCAGTGTCATGATCCTATTCTCTTCAGCAAGAAGCTTGGACATAGCTTTGTTCTCGGCGGCACGTGCTCTTCTCTCCTCAATGGCCGCCTTGCGCAACCCCTCTTCCTTGAGCAATTGCCACTTCTCTTGCTTCTCTCATGCCTTCTTCTCGGCCAACTCTTTCTTTGTCTCCAATGTCTTTGCTAACATCAACTCATTTTATTGCACCATGGTATCTATCTTGTCCCGCAAGATCGATGCTTCGTGTTCCCTCTTTATCTTCTCCTTTGTCTTCTTGTCACCATCGGGCTTGTTCAAGTTTCTTGGGCCATCATCATCTTCATCTCCATCCTCGTTGGTAGGTGAACCTCTCTTCAGTGGGGATTCTTTGTCAATCAACTTCAACTTCTCGCAATCTTTGAGCATGTCCCAACAATGCTCTAGCTTAAAAAAATTGCCTTCGAAAGCTTCCATGTATTTGTATCTTTGTTGGGCAATTTTGTCCTACACAATTTAAACAAAGTAAAATGATGCAATCACTACATATGATGCAAAATCATGTGCACAACTTGGAACGTGAAGACGAACTCGCATAGTCCGATTCCACGGTTTCACTTGGAGGTGCATTGCGTACTTGTTCCAACCAAGCTGCCCAACGGTTGCAAATCGGTTTGATCATGTCCCAACGCCCTTGGAGTGACCGAAAGGTCCGTGGTGTCCTATTGGGATGCTTGGTATCATGTGGAAGTATTGATCTTCAATTCTTTGCCAATATCTCTTGGAGGTTTGAGATGTACCTGTGGAAGCATCAAGAGACACCACACTCCAAGCCTTGATCAACATTTGATCTTCCAAGATCGTGTAGTTCTTCGATCGCATGCTTTTTTTTGCTTGCGCTTCCTCATACGCCCCCTCATCTACCTCATCCACTTCATCTCACCACCCTGATCATCCATGTTACCCTCCATTTCATTGTAATCGAAATCAGCGAACGGGGCCCTATCGATGTTGGCGCCATTGGTGTGCAACAAGTTCACAAATTCGGCAGTGGCATTGTTTGAACCACCGCTACATTGAGCGACATCAAGTCAAGAACAACCACAATGCCAAAAAGCAAAGCAAGAACAAGAGATCGAAGATGCATACCTTGCGGCCATTTCGTTGAACACCTCACTAGAGGTGGAAGCAGCGCCGTCGGACGGCAGCGTCGGGGAACATCTCGCCAAGGCAGAGGGAGTGGATGAAGGCGCCGGCCTTTTCATAGGGACCTTCTTCCACTTCATGCCCGAAACCTTGCTCACCTTCTCCGCCGGCGGCCGGGCAGATTGTGTAGCAGCGGCGGCGCCCGGCGCGTGTGCATTTCTAGCGGGGCCAGCCGGATTGCCGCCCCTGCACGACAAAGTTGCCTTGCCGCTTGCGGACAAGCGCGTTGGGGCCTTGGGCGAAGGCAGTGCGACATGGCCAGCGATGAGATTCACCGGAGGGGATTGCACGTGCGCGACCTCCACGGTGACGGGGGACGGCTGAGAGGCTTCCATAGCGGCGAAGAATGGCGGGGAAGATGGACCGGAGCACGCGGTGGCGGGGCAATGGCGGCCGAGGAGGGGGTGGAGCGGGAACGGCCGCACGGAAATTTCCCTCGCGCAAAGCGGATAAGGGGTGAGTTAGGGAGTCCTGGATTAGGGGGTCCTCGAACAGCCGGATTATATGCTTATGCCGGACTGTTGGACTATAAAGATACAAGATTGAAAACTTCGTCCCGTGTCCGGGTGGGACTCTCCTTTGCGTGGAAGGCAAGCTTGGCAATTCGAATATGTAGATTCCCTTCTCTGTAACCGACTCCGTGTAACCCTAGCCCCCTCCGGTGTCTATATAAACTGGAGGGTTTAGTCCGTAGGACAACAACAATCATAATCATAGGCTAGCTTCTAGGGTTTAGCCTCTGCTATCTCGTGGTAGATCAACTCTTGTACTACTCATATCATCAAGATCAATCAAGCAGGAAGTAGGGTATTACCTCCATAGAGAGGGCCCGAACCTGGGTAAACATTGTGTCCCCCGCCTCCTGTTACCACTAGCCTTAAACGCACAATTCGGGACCCCCTACCCGAGATCCGCCGGTTTTGACACCGACATTGGTGCTTTCATTGAGAGTTCCACTGTGACGTCGAAAAAAGGTTTGATGGCTCGCCTTGTTATCGAGGACAACATCACCTCTGGGGGGTCCTGGCTTTAGGCCAAACCCTCCGACTGGGCGGCTTCGTCATGACCGCCCATTTGGCCACCGTGCCGACGATGACTTCTCGGGTCATCAAAAACAGACTCCACGTCAGCTCGGAATACGCCGAGCAGATGGATCCAATGGAACTTCGTCCTTGAACGAGCTCTTCGATCGCATCGCCGCCCTGGGAGTCGCTACGAACTATTATCGGATTGGGCTTAAACCCGATCAAAGAGATTAATTCTCCACCGGTCACCCATCAAATAGCGGTGGTGGAGGAGCAATGCAGCGATTCTTCCTCTATTTTGAGGACGAACTATGTCCGGGTTCCCGAGCTCTCCGAGTCGGATACCCATTCGCGGGAGGACATGACCCAAACTCTTAACTTAGAATCGGACAGCGGGCCAGAAAAATTGGGCAACATATCGGAACCCGGACCGTCAAGTTTGGAAGTTCCTCTGCCCCTGGGTCTCAGATTGGGTCATGGTCCGGACTTAAATCCACCCACCCACCCAGATACAAGCGATCTTTCCCACATTAGACAACAATCCCAAGAGACAATACATCACTTTTGGGTCAGATTCCTCCTTGTAATGAGCAAGGTCAAGGATTGTCGCGAGGAAGATGCAATCTCATTCTTTTGCAAAAATTGCACGGACAAGGGAATCCTCAACGCCATAAGTCACAGCGACATATCACACTTCCCTGACTTGGCGGCCATAGTACAAAAGTACTGTGCGATGGAAAGCGCCTGGAAAACCCAGGCAAAATTCTGGGTTCCTTTGGCTCTCACTAAACCCCTTGTCCGAACTAAAAGGGTGCACTCTCGCAAGTCACCCGATCCAATTACAAAGAAACCAAAGCCCACTATAGGGCGTGGAACCGTATTGGAGGGATGGCTCAATGGTCCATGCAAAATTCACACCACACCGGATATCATACCAACACACAGCCTTAGAGCATGTTGGATACTTCGGCAGGTAGCCAAGAGCGGCGAGGATCTCCCCATTAACAATACCGCGGAGCATCATCCCGCAGAAAACAACAATACAGTGTTGACAGTCTTCGAGACTTTCGCCTCAAATAACAGGCGCAAGAGAGCACTCCGCGGCCTCGCCAAAGTCTGCCACATTGCAGCAACAAATCCATGGAACGACACGACCATAACCTTCAATGCCATTGACGAACCTCAATTCCGAACAGTCCGAGCACCAGCCGCTTTGGTCCTTAGTACAATTGTGGACGGCTTCCGGCTTACTAAAGTGCTCATGGACGGTGGCAGCGGATTAAACCTCATCTACGAGGAAACTCTCAACAAAATGGAAATAGACAAGAGCCGCATTGAGTAAAGCAGCACGACCTTCAGAGGATTATCCCTAGTCGGGAGGCATGATGTGCGGGAAAAATCACACTCGATGTGGTATTCGGCACGCTGGAGAATTACAGGTCCGAAGAGATAACATTCCAAGTGGCCCCGTTCAGTAGTGGATACCATGCCCTTTTAGGGCGGGACGCATTCGCGAGCTTCCAACTATACCCCATTATGGGTACATGAAGCTCAAGATGCCCGAGCCCAACAGAATCATCACTCTAGCCAGTGATCCGGACATAGCACTCCGCGCCGAAAATAAAACAGCCGCCCTGGCCCTTGAGTCATAATCCAAAGCCCTCGCGGCCGGAGAAGTAACTGCGCTATGCTCCACAATGGACAGGGATGATGTGATACTCGACAAACGATCCAAGTCGACCTCTTTCAAACCAGCATACAAAATAGTCAAATTCCAAGTCCGCCCAATGGATTCTACAAAAACAACATCCATCAGGGCATAGCTGAAGCCCACAATCAACGCTGCACTGCGGGCGTTCTTACGCGAGAATTGGGACATCTTCGCCTGGCACCCTTCAGATATGCTAGGGATCCCACGCAGGCTGGCCTAGCATAGCCTAAACATATTGAAGGGATACAAGCCGGTCAAGCAGACTCTACGTCGCTTTTTAGAGCCTAAAGGACAAGCTATGGGAGAGGAGCTAGCCAAGTTACTCGAAGCTGGATTCATCAGAGAAATAAAACACCCGGACTGGCTAGCAAACCTGGTGATGGTACCAAAGAAGGACAAATCCTGGCACCTATGTGTCGATTTCAAGGACCTCAATAAGGCTTGCCCCAAGGACCCCTTCCCTCTCCCCCGCATCAACCAAATCATCGACGCTACTGCAGGACACGACTCATTGTGCTTCCTCGACGCATACTCCGGATACCATCAAATCAAGATGGCGGAGTCCGATCAAGCCACAACAGCATTCATCACTCCATACGGCCCTTTCTGTTTCAACACCATGCCTTTCGACCTCAAAAACGCCGGTGCAACCTACCAACGCATGATTCAGACATGCCTGGAAAACAAATCGGCAAAACAGTTGAGGCATACATAGACGATGTGGTCATCAAGAACAGATACTTTGAATCTTTAATAGACGACCTGAGGCTCACGTTCGACAACCTCCGAACATACTACATCAAGCTCAATCCGGAAAAACGCGTTTTCGACGTTCCCGCCGGAAAGCTCTTGGGCTTCATCGTTTCCAATAGAGGAATTGAAGCAAACCCGGCTAAAATCCAAGCTTTGTCACAGTTGGCTACCCCAACAGACCTCAAGCAAATCCAGAAATTAACTGGATGCATGGCTCCCTTAAGAAGCTTTATCTCCCGACTGGGAGAAAAGGCACTACCTCTTTATCGCCTTCTTTGATGCACCAAACACTTTGAGTGGACGGATGCGGCCACGGCCGGACTGGAAGAAGTAAAGGCCCTCTTGGCCAGCAACCCAATCCTGGCCGCACCGAACATCGGCGAACCCATGCTGTTATATATAGCTGCAACACATCAAGTTGTAAGCGCCGTGCTCGTCGTCGAACGAGAGGAGGATGGACATAAGTTCCCGCTTCAAAAGCCGGTATACTACGTATCTACTGTCCTCACTCCATGCAAGTCACAGTACCCACATTATCAAAAAATAGCATACGCAGTCTTCATGGCATCCCGGAAACTACGACACTACTTTCAAGAGTGTTCAATCACAATGGCATCTGAAGTACCACTCAACGATATAATAAACAACCGCGAGGCCACAGGCCGGATTGCTAAGTGGGCCATCGAGCTCCTCCCATTCGACATTATATATAAACCATGGCGAGCCATTAAATCGCAAGTACTGGCTGACTTTGTCGCCGAATGGACAGAAACCGAACTCCCTAAATAGTACGGCGCATACTCCAATTGGATCATGCACTTCGACGGCTCTAAGATGCTGGCTGGTCTGGGAGCGGGCGTTGTCCTGACATCCCCCATTGGAGATACAGTCCAATACATACTCCAAATACTATATACAGACTCCAACAATGTAGCCGAATACGATGCTCTGTTGCATGGTCTTTGGATGGCAGTCTCCATGGGCATCCAACGCCTAGAGGTGCGTGGGCATTCGAACCTCAAAATATCTCAAATAAATGGAGACTTCAACGCCAAGGACCCAAAAATGGCGGCTTACCGTAATGTCTTCCTCAAGATGTCAGCTCGATTCGAGGGCTTGAATTTCATCATCTGGTCTGAGAAAACAATCAAGCGGCGTATATCCTTGCCCGCATCGGTGCTAAGCGCGACCCCGTCCCACCTAACATATTCTTGGAAAGGCTGTTCAAGCCATCCGTGGTGTGGCAAGGGGAGACCGGCAATACTAGTCCGGATCCGACCAGAACCCCAGAACCCGAACACACTAACATAGTCGGAGGCTCCGCCACCGAAATAACACCTTCGGCCCACGTAATCATGGCTGTCATCGCCCCCTGGACCGAACCCTTCTTACCCTACCTAAATAGGCAAGAACTCCCCGAGGACCAAAATGAGTCACGTTGCATTGTGCGGCGCTCTAAAGCCTACAAGGTCCACGAGGGAGAGCTTTATAAGAAAAGCGCTACCGGAGTACTCCAAAGATGTATCTTGATACGTCTCCAATGTATCTATAATTTTTGATTGTTCCATGCTATTATATTACCCCTTTTGGATGTTTATGGGCTTTATTTTACATATTTATATCATTTTTTGGACTAACCTACTAACCGGAGGCCCAGCCCGTATTGTTGTTTTTTTGCCTATTTCAGTATTTCGAAGAAAAGGAATATCAAACGGAGTCCGAACGGAATGAAACCTTCGGGAGCGTGATTTTTGGAACGAACGTGATCCGGAGAACTTGGAGTGCAAGTCAAGAAGCTTGCGAGGCGGCCAGGATACAAGAGGGCGCGCCCACCCCCTCCGGGCGTGCCCCCTATCTCCTGGGCCCCACAGGTGGCCACCGACGTACTCCTTCCTCCTATATATACCTACGTACCCCAAAAACATCCAGGGAGCCAATGAAACACAATTTCCACCACTGTAACCTTCTGTATCCGCGAGATCCCATGTTGGAGCCTTCGTCGGTGCTCCGCCGGAGGGGGAGTCGACCACGGAGGGCTTCTACATCAACACCATAGCCCCTCCGATGAGTTGTGAGTGGTTTACACAAGACCTTCGGGTCCATAGTTATTAGCTAGACGGCTTCATCTCTCTTTTTGGATCTCAATACAATGTTCTCTCCTCTCTTGTGGAGATCTATTCGATGTAAACTCTTTTTGCGGTGTGTTTGTCGAGATCCGATGAATTGTGGGTTTATGATCAAGTTTATCTATGAGAAATATTTGAATCTTCTCTGAATTCTTTTATGTATGATTGAGTTATCTTTGCAAGTCTCTTCGAATTATCAGTTTGGTTTGGCCTACTAGATTGATCTTTCTTGCCATGGGAGAAGTGCTTAGCTTGGGTTCAATCTTGCGGTGTCCTTACCCAGTGACAGAAAGGGTTGCAAGGCACTTATTGTATTGTCGCCATCGAGGATAAAAAGATGGGGTTTATATCATATTGCTTGAGTTTATCCCTCTACATCATGTCATCTTTCTTAATGTGTTACTCTGTTCTTATGAACTTAATACTCTAGATGCATGCTGGATAGTGGTCGATGTGTGGAGTAATAGTAGTAGATGCAGGCAGGAGTCGGTCTACTTGTTGCGGACGTGATGCATATATACATGATCATGCCTAGATAATCTCATAATTATTCGCTTTTCTATCAATTGCTCGACAGTAATTTGTTCACCCACCGTAATACTTATGCTATCTTGAGAGAAGCCACTAGTGAAACCTATGGCCCCCGGGTCTATCTTTTATCATATAAGCTTTCAATCTACTTTTATATGCATCTTTACTTTTTGCATCTATATTATAAAATACCAAAAATATATTTACTTTATCATATTATCTCTATCAGATCTCACTTTCGCAACTGGCCGCGAAGGGATTGACAACCCCTTTATTGCGTTGGTTGCGAGTTCTTTGTTTGTTTGTGTAGGTGCGTGGGACTTTTGAGGAGCCTCCTACTGGATTGATACCTTAGTTCTCAAAAACTGAGGGAAATACTTACGCTACTATTGCTGCATCACCCTTTCCCCTTCAAGGAAAACCAACGCAAGCTCAAGACGTAGCAAGAAGGATTTCTGACAACATTGCCAGGGAGGTCTTCGCTCAAGTCAAGACATACCAAGTACGCATCACAAACTCATCTCCCTCGCATTTACATTATTTGCCATTTGCCTCTCGTTTTCCTCTCCCCCACTTCACCCTTGCCGTCTTATTCGCCCTCTCTTTCCCAATCTTCTCCTCATTTTCGCTTGCCTTTTTCTGTTTGCTTGTGTGTTGGATTACTTGTTGCCATGGCGCAAGATAATACCAAATTGTGTGATTTCTGCAATACCAATAATAATGATTTCCTTAGTACTCCAATTGCTCCTCTTAATGATGTTGAGTCTTGTGAAATCAATACTGCTTTGCTGAATCTTGTTATGAAAGATCAATTCGCCGGCCTTCCTAGTGAAGATGCCGCTACTCATCTAAACAATTTTGTTAATTTGTGTGATATGCAAAAGAAGAAAGATACGGATAATGATATTGTTAAATTGAAGTTATTTCCGGCCTTCCTAGTGAAGATGCCGGCCTTCCTAGTGAAGATTCAGCAATTTTGTTGATCAATTCGCCGGCCTTCCTAGTGAAGATGCCGCTACTCATCTAAACAATTTTGTTGATTTGTGTGATATGCAAAAGAAGAAAGATACGGATAATGATATTGTTAAATTGAAGTTATTTCCGTTTTCACTTAGAGATCGTGCTAAAGTTTGGTTTTCGTCTTTGCCTAAAAGTAGTATTGATTCTTGGAATAAGTGCAAAGATGCTTTTATACTCTAAATATTTTCCTCCCGCTAAGATTATCGCTCTTAGGAACGATATTATGAATTTTAAACAACTTGATCATGAGCATGTTGCCCAATCTTGGGAAAGAATGAAATAGATGATTCACAATTTCCCTACTCATGGTTTGAATTTATGGATGATCATACAAAATTTTTATGCCGGTTTGAACTTTGCTTCTAGAAATCTTTTAGATTCGGCCGCGGGAGGCACGTTTATGGAAATGACGTTAGGAGATGTGATGTCTACTACACAACCTTCTTCTTGTAGACGTTGTTAGGCCTGCAAGTGAACATGTTTGTAGGACAGTAGCAAATTTCCCCCAAGTGGATCACCTAAGGTTTATCAATCCGTGGGAGGCATAGGATGAATATGGTCTCTCTCAAACAACCCTGCAACCAAATAACAAAGAGTCTCTTGTGTCCCCAACACACCCAATACAATGGCAAATTGTATAGGTGCACTAGTTCGGCGAAGAGATGGTGATACAAGTGCAATATGGATGGTAGATATAGGTATTTGTAATCTAAAAATATAAAAACAGCAAGGTAACTAATGATAAAAGTGAACGTAAATGGTATTGCAATGATAGGAAACAAGGCATAGGGTTCATACTTTCACTAGTGCAAATTCTCTCACAATAATAACATAGATAGATCATATAACAATCCCTCAACATGCAACAAAGAGTCACTCCAAAGCCACTAATAGCGGATAACAAACGAAGAGATTATGGTAGGGTACGAAACCACCTCAAAGTTATCCTTTCTATTCTATCTATTCAAGAGTTCGTAGTAAAATAACATAAAGCTATTCTTTCCGCTCAATCCATCATAGAGTTCATACTAGAATAACACCTTAAGACACAAATCAACCAAAACCCTAATGTCACCTAGATACTCCATTGGCACCTCAACTATCCGTGGGCATGATTATACGATATGCGTCACACAATCTCAAATTCATCCAACCAACACAAAGTACTTCAAAGAGTGCCCCAAAATTTCTACCGGAGAGTCAACAAAATGTGTGCCAACCCCTATGCAAAGGATCATGGGCGGAACCCGCAAGTTGGTCACCAAAACATACATCAAGTGGCACGTGATATCCCATTGTCACCACAGATAAACACGGCAAGACATACATCAAGTTTTCTCAAATAAAGACTCAATCCGATACGATAACTTCAAGAGGGAAACTCAATTCATCACAAGAGAGTAGAGGGGGAGAAACATCATAAGATCCAACTATAATAACAAAGTTCGCGATACATCAAGATCGTTCCATAGAGAGAATACGAGAGAGAGAGATCAAACACATAGCTACTAGTACATACCCTCAGCCCCGAGGGTGAACTACTCCCTCCTCGTCATGGATAGCGCCGGGATGATGAAGATGGTCACTGGTGATGGGTTCCCCCTCCGGCAGGGTGCCGAAACAGGCTCCCGAGAGGTTTTTGGTGTCTACAGAGGCTTGCGGCAGCGGAACTCCCGATCTATCTTCTCCGTGGATGTGTTTTATGGTACGTGGGACTATATAGGCGAAAGAAGTCCGTCAGGGGGTGCTCGAGGGGCCCACGAGACAAGGGGCACGCCCAATAGGGGGGGGCTATCTCCTGGCCTCCTCGAGGATCTTCTGACGTGAACTCCAAGTCTCCAGGATCATATTCTTCCAAAAAATCACGTTGTCGAAGGTTTCATTCCGTTTGGACTCCGTTTGATATTACTTTTCCTCGAAATACTGAAACAGGCAATAAAACAACAATATGGGCTGGGCCTCTGGTTAATAGGTTAGTCCCTAAAGTAATATAAAAGTGTATACTAAAGCCCATAATCATTCAGAACAGATAATAAAATAGCATGAATGCTTCATAAATTATAGATACGTTGGAGATGTATCAGCATCCCCAAGCTTAATTCCCACTCGTCCTCGAGTAGGTAAATGATAAAGGAAGAATTTATGAAGTGTGAATGCTAGAAGATTCACAAGTTTGATCAATGATAATTTCAATCACCTTTTCTAGCATGATAATATGTCATAACAGTAGTTCATCTCATAAAACTTGTCACGATAAAGTAACAAGCAATTCACATGTCAAAGCATAGACCATAAACTTTCTTGAAAACTAGCAAACTTCATTCTCAGTCATCAAACAATTGCAATTCATCTTATTTTCAGGAATAGCAAACTCCACATACTAAACTATCATATAGTCTTCTACAATTGCTAACACTCACGCAATACTAATGGTTATGGAGTCTTAATCGAACACTGAGAAAGATAGGGGCTTATAGTGTTGCCTCCCAACGTATTCACCTTTGGGTGATGTCAACAATAATAGTTCATGCTAACTTACATCCAATTGGATATATATATCAGGATCACCCCAACACAAAGTGCTTCCCAAAGGATAAAATGAAAAAGGGAAAGGTGAAGATCACCTTGACTCTTGCATAAAGTAAAAGACATAAAGTAAAAGATAGGCCCTTCGCAGAGGGAAGCAGAGGTTGTCATGCGCTTTTAGGGTTGGATGCACAAAATCTTAATGTGAATGAACGTCAATTTATATTGCCACTTGTATATGGACCTTTATTATGCAGTCCATCGCTTTTATTGCTTCCATAACAAGATCGTATAAAGCTATTTTCTTCCCACCAAAATATCATACATATTTAGAGAGCAATTTTTATTGCTTGCACCGATGACAACTTACTTGAAGGATCTTACTCAATCCATAGGTAGGTATGGTGGATTCTCATGGCAAAACTGGGTTTAAGGATATTCGAAAGCACAAGTAGTATCTCTACTTGGTGCAAGGAATTTTGGCTAGCATGAGGGGGAAAGGCAAGCTCAACATGTTTGAATGATCCATGACAATATACTTTAACTGAGATGTCGGAAAACATAAACCATTACATTGTCTTCTTGTCCAATATCAACTCTTTAGCATGTCATACTTAATGAGTTCTTCCAATTATAAAATATGTCTAGGATAGTGTATTTATATGTGGAATCTCTCTTCCTTCAATATTCTTTCATGAATTGTTCAAATGACCAATACAATGCTTGCTAACCTTCATTAAATTTACAACCTCTACTTCTTATATGTGAAGTCACTACTCCCCATGGGATAAGCAAATGAGACATATATAATTTCGGATTTATGACATTCAACTCATTCAACCATTTCCTCATAGGATATAAGTGAAGCACACGAGTAAATGACAAACTACTCCAAAAAGATATAAGTGAAGATCAATGAGTAGCTAAATAATTATGTAACTACGCGAAGACTCCCTCTCAATTAAGGAATTTCATATCTTGGTATTGTATTCAAGCAGCAAGAAAAACAAAATAAAATGACATTGCAAGGATAGCACAACTCATGTGAAGAAGCAAAAACTTAGGCTCAACCGATACTAACCGATAGTTGTTGAAGAAGAAAGGTGGGATGCCTACCGGGGCATCCCCAAGCTTAGATTCTTGAGACTTCTTGAAATATTATCTTGGGGTGCCTTGGGCATCCCCAAGCTTGAGCTTTTATGTCTCCTTAATTCCTCTGATATCATGGTTTCTCTTTTTATCAAAAGCTTCATTCACACCAACTCAACAAGAACTCGTGAGATAGGTTAGTATAATCCAATGCAAAAACTTATCATTCTCTACTGTAACAAATCACTAACATTATTATTCAACATTGCATAGTAAATGCCTCTGCATATTTAATACTCCTATCCTGAAATAGAATCATTAAACAAGCAAACATATGCAAACAATGCAAACATAACAGCAATCTGTCAAAACAGTACACTCTGTAAAGAATGCAGGATTCATCATACTTCCCTAACTCCAAAAATTATGAAATAAAATTACCACTGTAATAAATTTATCATAGATCATTATGCAAAAGGTTTCAACATTATATCATTCTCTGAATTTTCTAGGGAATTTTTACAACAGCGGTAAACTTTCTGTTTTCAAACAGCAACATGTATACTAACAAAATAAGCATGACAAATGCTATCCTTGACATTTTTATTGAAAATAAAGATGCAAAAAATTACTCTAAATAACATAAAGCAAATACTAACAAGAGAAAATGACGCTCCAAGAAAAACACATATCATGTGGTGAATAAAAATATAGCTCCAAGTAAAGTTACCGATGAACGAAGACGAAAGAGGGGATGCCTTCCGGGGCATCCCCAAGCTTAGGCTCTTGGTTGTACTTGAATATTACCTTGGGGTGCTTTGGGAATCCCCAAGCTTAGGCTCTTGCCACTCCTTATTCCATAGTCCATCAAATCTTTACACAAAACTTGAAAACTCCAGAACACAAAACTCAACAGAAAACTAGTAAGCTCCGTTAGTATAAGAAAATAAAACCACCACTTAGGTACTGTAATGAACTCATTCTAAATTCATATTGGTTTAATATCTACTGTACTCCAACTTATCTATGGTTCATACCCTCCGATACTACTCATAGATTCATCAAAATAAGCAAGCAACACATAGAAAACAGAATCTGTCAAAAACAGAACAGTCTGTATTAATCTGTATCAAACGTATACTTATGGAACTCCACTAATTCTACCAAATTAGGAAGTCCTAATAAATTTTTGCACCAATCCATAGAAAAAAGAATCAGATCATAAGCACATTTCTGTGAATTAACAAAACTAATTTACTGGGTGCAAAAGTTTCTGATTTTCAGCAGGATCAACACAACTATCACCGTAAGCTATCCTAAAGGTCTTACTTGGCACTTTATTGAAAAAAAACCTATAAAACATGATTACTACAGTAGAATAATCATGCGAACACACAAAAACAGTAAAGGTAAATATTGGGTTGTCTCCCAACAGGCGCTTTTCTTTAATGCCTTTCTAGCTAGGCATGATGATGACAATGATGCTCACATAAAAGATAAGAATTGAAACATAATGGGAGCATCATTAAGCATATGACTACCACATTTAAGCCTAAAACACTTCCTATGCATAGGGATTTTGTGAGCAAACAACTTATGGGAACAATAATCAACAAGCATAGGAAGGTAACACAAGTATAGCTTCAAGATTTTAAGCACATAGAGAGGAAACTTGATATTATTGCAATTCCTACAAGCATATGTTCCTCCCTCATAATAATTTTCAGTAGCATCATGAATGAATTCAACAAGCACATAAAGCATTCTTTTCATGATCTACAAGCATAGGAAATTTACTACTCTCCACATAAGGAAAATTCTTCTCATTCGGAATAGTGGGAGTATCATAAGAGACTTGAACACTAAAAATTGTTTCCACATTAAAAAAGTAATGTTCAGAAAAGGGGTAATCATAATCATGACAAGATTTGTAAATATAATCACCACTACTCTTTATAGCATAAGTTTCATCACAATAATCATCATAAGTGGCAACTTCGTTCTAATCATAATCGATTGAAACCTCTCCCAAGATAGTGGAATCACTAAATAAAGTTGACACTCTTCCAATTCCACTTTCGCATTCATCACAATAAAATTCAACATCCTCCAAAATAGTGGGATCACTACTTCCTCAAGTTGACACTCTTCCAAACCCACTTTCATCAATATAATCATCATAGGTAGGAGGCATGCTATCATCATAACAACTTTGCATATCAAAACTTGGGATGCTAAAAATATCATCTTCATAAAACATAGCATCCCCAAGCTTGGGACAAACATTAATTTCATCAAATATATTCTCAAATATTTCATCCTCATCAAACATAGCTTCCACAAGCTTGGGCTCTTTCATATCATAAGCATAATCATTCTCATCATTAAAAATATGGATAGCACCAATAGTATAGCAATTATCATCATCACAATGAGTAGTAGGAGCAACATCATTTGGGAAGGATACCTTTCTACCTTTGTTGCTACTTATTTTCTTTTTCTTCTTCACATTATGTATGGGTTCAACCTTCCTCTTTGAGCTCCTTATTGACGAGATTGGTTGAATAGAAAGCTCCTCCTCGTTACCTGATTCATCATAAGAAATAATAGGAGGATATTGGGATATCTCTTCCCTTTCATTAGTATTCTCATCATCTTCTATTTTCTTTCTTTTCTTTAGGTAATTGGCAATATAAGGATTTTCAATGCAATTCTCCGCACAAAACATATAAATCTTTTCTAGATCAATATCAAGCAAATGCTCAAGATTAAATTCTGGAATGGGCTTAGTTAAACGTTTCTACTATTCATAACCCAAAAGAAAACTAAGTTCATTATAATGTGCAAGGGAAATCAAATCATCACAATTTTTGGACATGATTCGGTCATGAAACAATTTGCATCGGAGATGTAAATGACCACGTTCATTGCAAAGTTCACAAGTACGGCAAAGGAAATTTAAATTTTCAGCACTCACACCAAGGCTTTCTTGCAAACCTTTAGTTTTTAAATACTTATGCCTATTGGAATATCTATTTTCTCTATTTGGTGTGTCCATGCAAACCCATTCTACTCCACAAAAATCAACATGCTTATAAGAGATATTTTCATCATAACTAGTGCAATCATCATTAGTACTACGGATATTCAAAGAGTTCATACTAACAACATTGCAATCATGCTCATCATTCAAAGATTTAGTACCAAGAATTTTAATGCATTCTTCTTCTAGCACTTGAGCACAATTTTCCTTTCCATCATACTCACGAAAGAAATTAAAAAGACGAAGCGTATGAGACAAACTTAACTCCATTTTTTAGTTTTCTTTTATAAACTAAACTAGTGATAAAACAAGAAACAAAAAGATTCGATTGCAAGATCTAAAGATATACCTTCAAGAACTCACCTCCCCGGCAACGGCGCCAGAAAAGAGCTTGATGTCTACTACACAACCTTCTTCTTGTAGACGTTGTTGGTCCTGCAAGTGCACAACTTTGTAGGACAGTAGCAAATTTCCCTCAAGTGGATGACCTAAGGTTTATCAATCCGTGGGAGGCGTAGGATGAAGATGGTCTCTCTCAAACAACCCTGCAACTAAATAAAAAAGAGTCTCTTGTGTCCCCAACACACCCAATATAATGGCAAATTATATAGGTGCACTAGTTCGGCGAAGAGATGGTGATACAAGTGCAATATGGATGGTAGATATAGGTATTTGTAATTTGAAAATATAAAAACAGCAATGTACCTAACGATAAAAGTGAGCGTAAACGGTAATGCAATGATAGAAAACAAGGCATAGGGTTCATACTTTCACTAGTGCAAGTTCTCTCAACAATAATAACATAGATAGATCATATAACAATCCCTCAACATGCAACAAAGAGTCACTCCAAAGCCACTAATAGCGGAGAACAAACAAAGAGATTATGGTAGGGTACGAAACCACCTCAAAGTTATCCTTTCTATTCTATCTATTCAAGAGTTCATAGTAAAATAACATAAAGCTATTCTTTCCGCTCAATCCATCATAGAGTTCATACTAGAATAACACCTTAAGACACAAATCAACCAAAACCCTAATGTCACCTAGATACTCCATTGTCACCTCAAGTATCCGTGGGCATGATTATATGATATGCGTCACACAATCTCAAATTCATCCAACCAACACAAATTACTTCAAAGAGTGCCCCAAAGTTTCTACCGGAGAGTCAAGAAAACGTGTGCCAACCCCTATGCATAGGTTCATGGGCGGAACCCGCAAGTTGGTCACCAAAACATACATCAAGTGGCATGTGATATCCCATTGTCACAACAGATAAACACGGCAAGACATACATCAAGTGTTCTCAAATAAAGACTCAATCCGATAACTTCAAGAGGGAAACTCAATTCATCACAAGAGAGTAGAGGGGGAGAAACATCAACTATAATAACAAAGCTTGTGATACATCAAGATCGTGCCATAGAGAGAACATGAGAGAGAGAGATGAAACACATAGCTATTGGTACATACCCTCAGCCCCGAGGGTGAACTACTCCCTCCTCGTCATGGATAGCGTTGGGATGATGAAGATGGCCACCGGTGATGGGTTCCCCCTCTGGCAGGGTGCCGGAATGGGCTCCCGAGAGGTTTTTGGTGTCTACAAAGGCTTGCGGCGGCAGAACTCCCGATCTATCTTCTCCATGGATGTTTTTAGGGTATGCAGGACTATATAGGCGAAAGAAGTCGGTCAGGGGGTGCTCGAGGGGCCCACGAGACAGGGGGCGCGCCCAGTAGGGGGGGGGGGGCGCCCCCCTATCTCCTGGCCTCCTCGAGAATCTTCTGACGTGAACTCTAAGTCTCCAGGATCATAATCTTCAAAAAATCACGCTTCCGAAGGTTTAATTTCGTTTGGACTCCGTTTGATATTCCTTTTCCTCGAAATACTGAAACAGGCAATAAAACAACAGTATGGGCTGGGCCTCCGGTTAATAGGTTAGTCCCAAAAGTAATATAAAAGTGTATAATAAAGCCCATACTCATTCAAAACAGATAATAAAATAGCATGAATGCTTCATAAATTATAGATACATTGGAGACGTATCAAGATGCTACAAAACTTCTTGATAATATTATGGCTAATTATTCGCAATGGCACACCGATCTTCTAGTAAAAAAGTGCATGCTATGGAAGAAATCAATGTTTTGAGTGGAAAGATGGATGAACTTATGAAGTTGTTTGCTACTCGAAATACTCCTCTTCATCCCAATGATATGCCTTTGTCTACTTTGATTGGGAATAATAATGAATCTATGGATGTGAATTTTGTTGGTAGGAATAATTTTGGAAACAATGCTTATAGAGGAAACTTTAATTCTAGACCGTTCCCTAGTAATTCCTCTAATAATTATGGAAATTCCTGTAATAATTCTTATGGTAATTTTAATAAGATGCCCTCTGATTTTGAGAATAGTGTGAAAGAATTTATGATTTCTCAAAAGAATTTTAATGCTTTGCTTGAAGAAAAATTGCTCAAAGTTGATGATTTGGCTAGGAACGTTGATAGACTTTCGGTTGATGTTGATTATCTTAAACTTAAATCTTCTCCTCCTAAGCATGATCTCAATGAGTCTCTCAAAGCCATGAGAATTTCCATTGATGAGTGCAAGGAAAGAACCGCTAGATTGCGTGCTAAGAAAGATTGCTTTGTAAAGGCGTGTTCTTCTAGTTTCAATGAAAATAATGATGAAGATCTTAAAGTTATTGATGTGTCTCCTATTAGATCTTTGTTTTGCAATATGAATCTTGATAATAATGGGACTGGAGATGAGTCAACTTTAGTTAGAAGGCGTCCCAAGAATTTGGAGTTTTTAGATCTTGATGCTAAATTTGGTAAAAGTGGGATTGGAGAGGTCATGACTTTAAATAGTATTGAACCCACTATCTCGGATTTCAAGGAATTTGATTATGATAATTGTTCTTTAGAAAGTTGTATTTCCTTGTTGCAATCCGTTGTTAATTCTCCTCATGCTTATAGTCAAAATAAAGCTTTTACCAAACATATCGTTGATGCCTTGATGCAATCTTGTGATGAAAAACTTAATTTGGAAGTTTCTATACCTAGAAAACTTAATGATGAGTGGGAACCTACTATAAATATTAGAATTAAAGATCATGAGTATTTTGCTTTGTGTGATTTGGGTGCTAGTGTTTCCACGATTCCGAAAACTTTATGTGATATTCTAGGTTTCTATGATCTTGATGATTGCTCTTTAAATTTGCACCTTGTGGATTTTACCATTAAAAAGCCAATGTGAAGGATCAATGATGTTCTCATTGTTGCAAATAGAAATTTGGTGCCCGTAGATTTTATCGTTCTTGATATAGATTGCAATCTTTCTTGCCCTATTATTCTTGGTAGACCTTTCCTTAGAACTATTGGCGCGATTATTGATATGAAGGAAGGGAACATTAGATTCCAATTTCCATTAAATAAAGGCATGGAGCACTTTCCAAGAAAGAAAGTCAAATTACCTTATGAATCTATCATGCGAGCTACTTATGAATTTAGTGCCAAAGATGGCACCACTTAGATCTATCTTCGCTTTTATGCCTAGCTAGGGGCGTTAAACGATAGCGCTAGTTAGGAGGCAACCCAATTTTATTTGTGTTTTTTGTTTTTGTTACTGTTTAGTAATAAATTTTGCATCTACCTTCTGTTTAGATGTGTTTTTATGTTTTAATTAGTGTTTGTGCCAAGTAGAACCTATAGGATAACCTATGATGATAGTTGATTTGATTCTGCTGAAAAAACAGAAACTTTGTGCACATGAAATTAGTTTTGTTAAATCACAGAAACGTGCTTTTGCGTTGATTATTTTTGTTGCTGATCAATAGACAAATTTTACAGGACTTCCTATGTTGGTAGGATTTTTAGAGTTCCAGAAGTTTGCGTTAGTTACAGATTGCTACAGACTGTTCTATTTTTGACAGATTCTGTTTTTCGTGTGTTGTTTGCTTATTTTGATGCATCTATGGCTAGTATTAAGTGGTATGAACCATAGAGAACTTGGAATACAGTAGGTTTAACACAAAATAAATAAAGAATGAGTTCATTACAGTACCTTATGTGGTGGTTTTGTTTTCTTTCACTAACGGAGCTTATAAGATTTCCTGTTGAGTTTTGTGTTGTGAAGTTTTCAAGTTTTGGGTAAAGCTTTGATGGCTATGGAATAAGGAGTGGAAAGAGCCTAAGCTTGGGGATGCCCATGGCACCCCAAGATATTCAAGGATAGCCAAAAGCCTAAGCTTGGGGTTTCCCCAGGAAGGCATCCCCTCTTTCGTCTTTGTTCATTGGTAACTTTACTTGGAGCTATATTTTTATTCTCCACATGATATGTGTTTTGCTTGGAGCATCGTGTATTATATTAATATTTGATTTTTAGTTTACCACAATCATCCTTGCTGTAAACACCTTTTGGGAGAAGGCCACTTGATTAGAATTTGCTAGAATATGCTTTGTGTTTCACTTATATCTTTTGAGCTTGATAGTTTTTGCTCTAGTGCTTCACTTATATCTTTTAGAGCACGGCGGTGGCTTAATTTTGTAGAAATTGCTAGTCTCTCATGCTTCCCTTATATTATTTTGAGAGTCTTTTATAACATCATGGTATTTTCTATGGTTATAAAATTGGTCCTAGAATGGTAAGCATCCAAGTTGGGTATAATAAAAACTATCATAGGAAGTGAATTGGATGCTATGATCAATTTGATACTTGATAATTGTTTTGAGATATGGAGGTAGTGATATTAAAGTCATGCTAGTTGGGTGATTATGAATTTAAAGAATGCTTGTGTTGAAGTTAGCAAGTCCCGTAGCATGCACGTATGGTTAAAGTTGTGTAACAAATTTGAAACATGAAGTGTACCTGGCTTGTGCATCCTTATGAGTGGCGGTCGGGGACGAGCGATGGTATTTTCCTACCAATCAATCCCTCTAGGAGCATGCACGTAGTTCTTGATTTTTGATGACTTCTAAATTTTTGCAATAAGTATATGAGTTCTTTTGACTAATGTTCAGTCCATGGATTATACGCACTTTTACCTTTCCACCATTGCTAGCCTCTTCGGTACCGTGCATTTCCCTTTCTCACTTTGTGAGGTTGTGCAAACTTAGCCTGTGCATCCAAACCCCGTGATATGATACACTCTATCACACATAAAATCTCCTTATATCTTCCTCAAAACAGCCACCATATCTACCTATTATGGCATTTCCATAGCGATTCCGAGATATATTGCCATGCAACTTTCCACCGTTCTGTTCATAATCATCATGACATACATTACTTTTGTCATATTGTCATTGCATGATCATGTAGTTGACATCGTATTTGTGGCAAAGCCATCATGCATAATTTTTCATACATGTCACTCTTGATTCATTGCACCATCCCGGTACACCGCCGGAGGCATCCATATAGAGTCGTATCTTGTTTAATTAATCCTACTTCATTAAACCCTAATTAACATGTTAGTCTATGACAGGTGAGTCCCACTGGACCCACAGGCCAGGTTTGACTCTAGTCAGCTGGGTTTGACCTGCTGATGTCATGGTGATGTCATGCTGACATCACCTTTCACTGTTCTGGATAATGTTCAAGTTAACTAATTAAATAAATTTAAAATGCATAAAACTTTGACAAATCATAGAAAATAAACCGTAACTCGGATGCAAATACTTTGTACATGAAAGTCGCTCAGAACGACGAGACGAATCCGGATACATAGCCCGTTCGTGGAACTGTTCCCCCTCTGGTTCATCTGTCCGAAAACGTGAAACACCGGGGATACTTTCCCGGATGTTTTCCCATTCGCCTGTATCACCTATCCCTGCGTTAAGTCACCCTAGCACCACTTATTGCCTTGTTATTTTTTGTGATGCTTTGTTTGCTCTGTATTTATTGTTTCTTCCCCCTTCTCTCGCTAGACACCGAGACCGACGCCGCTGCTACCCAGTACGACTACGGTGTTGAAGACCCCTCCTTCTCAGCTGAGCTTCTAGGCAAGCCCCCCCTTTGATCACCAGATATCACATATTCTTCTCTTTACTGCTTGCATTAGAGTAGTGTAGCATGTTACTGCTCGGTTAATCCTATTTTGTTGCATAGCCTGTCATTGTTGCTACAGTTGTTGATACCTTACCCGCAATCCTAAATGCTTAGTATAGGATGCTAGTTTATCATCAGTGGACCTACATTCTTGTTAGTCTGCCTTGCTATACTATCGGGCCGTGATCACTCAGGAGGTGATCACGGGTATATATTATACATATATACATACTATATAGTTGGTGACTAAAGTCGGGTTGGCTCGTTGAGTACCCGCAAGTGATTCGGATATGGGGGCTTAAAGGATAGGTGGCTCTAACCCGGTAGAGGTGGGCCTGGATTCCCGACGGCCCCTGACTGTTACTTTGTGGCGGAGCGACAGGGCAGGTTGAGACCACCTAGGCGAGAGGTGGGCCTGGCCCTGGTCGACGTTCGCGGTTATTTCCTAATAACACGCTTAACGAGATCTTGGTATTTGATCTGAGTCTGGCCACTGGCCTATAAGCACTAACCAACTACGCGGGAACAGAGTGGGCACTCAACATCGTGGTATCAGCCGAAGCCTTCTTGATGTCAGCGACTGAGCGGCGCGTGCCGGATTGGACTGGAACGCCTGCTCTTGTATCAGGGAGCCTAGGTCTGCTTCCGCCCGCCCTCGCAACATGCAGGGGTGCAATGGGCGATGGGCCCAGACCCCTACGCCATAGGAATTAGACCGGCGTGTTGACCTCTCTGTTGTGCCTAGGTGGGGCTGCGACGTGTTGATCTTCCAAGGCCGGGCGTGACCCAGGAAAGTGTGTCCGGCCAAATGGGATCAAGCATGTTGGGTTATGTGGTGCAACCCTACAGGGAAGTTTATCGATTCGAATAGTCGTGTCCCTTGGTAAAAGGACGACCCGGAGTTGTACCTTGACCTTATGACAACTAGAACCGGATACTTAACAAAACACACCCAAACAAGTTCCACAAACAACTCGGTGATCGCTTTTCCATAGGGCGACGAGGGGAGAATCGCCGGGTAGGATTATCCTATGCGATGCTACTTGGAGGACTTAAATCTACTCTCTTCTACATGCTGCAAGACGGAGGCTGACAGAAGTGTAGTCTTCGATAGGACTAGATATGCCCCTCTTATTCTGGCATTCTGCAGTTCAGTCCACCAATATTGCCTCTTTACACATATACACATGCATATGTAGTGTAGATCCTTGCTTGAGAGTACTTTGGATGAGTACTCACGGTTGCTTTTCTCCCCCTTTTGCCCCCTTTCCTTTCTTCCTGGTTGTTGCACCAGATGCTGGAGCCCAGTTGCCAGACGCCACAGTCGACAATGACTACTACACTGGAGGTGCCTACTACTACGTGCAGGCTGCTGACGACGACCAGGAGTAGTTTAGGAGGATCCCAGGCAGGAGGCATGCGCCTCTTTCGATCTGTATCCTAGTTTGTGCTATCCATCTTATGGCAACTTGTTTAACTTATGCCTGTACTCAGATATTGTTGCTTCCGCTGACTCGTCTATGATCGAGCACTTGTATTCGAGCCCTCGAGGCCCCTGGATTGTATTATGATGCTTGTATGACTTATTTTATTTGTAGAGTTGTGTTGTGATATCTTCCCGTGAGTCCCTGATCTTGATCGTACACGTTTGCGTGTATGATTAGTGTACGATTGAATCGGGGGCGTCACAGCGATCTTCACCAACACCGCCGCCATCTTCACCAACATCTCCATCACCTTCTCCCCTCTATCTACAACAGTCCACTCTCCCACAACCCGTTTTACCCTCTACTTGAACATGGTGCTTTATGCTTCATATTATTATCCAATGATATGTTGCCATCCTATGATGTCTGAGTAGATTTTCGTTGTCCTATTGGTGGTTGATGAATTGCTATGATTGACTTAATTTGCTTGTGGTTATGTTGCTGTCCTTTGGTCTCCATCATATGAGCGCGCGTGTGGATCACACCATAGGGTTAGTTGCATGTTGATAGGACTATGTATTGGAGGGCTAGAGTGACAGAAGCTTCAACCGAGCATAGAAATTGATGCATACGGGATTGAAAGGGGACCAATATATCTTAATGCTATGGTTGAGTTTTACCTTAATGAACATTAGTAGTTGTGGATGCTTGCTAATAGTTCCAATCATAAGTGCATAGAATTCCAAGTCAGGGATGACATGCTAGCAGTGGCCTCTCCCACATAAAACTTGCTATCGGTCTAGTAAAGTAGTCAATTGCCTAGGGACAATTTCACAACTCCTACCACCACTTTTCCACACTCGCAATATTTACTTTATTGCATCTTTATCTAAACAACCCCTACTTTCTATTTGCATGTTCTTTATTATCTTGCAACCCTATCCAAACAACACCTACAAAGTACTTCTAGTTTCATACTTGTTCTAGGTAAAGCGAACATCAAACATGCGTAGAGTCGTATCAGTGGCCGATAGGACTTGAGAGAGTGTTTGTTCTACCTTTAGCTCCTCGTTGGTTTCGACACTCTTACTTATCGAAAGAGGCTACAACTATCCTGTATACTTGCGGGTTATCAAGACCTTTTTCTGGCACCGATGCCGGGGAGTCATAGTGTGGGGTGAATATTCTCGTGTGTGCTTGTTTGCTTTATCACTAAGTAATTTTTATATGCTGTTCTAAGTTGTTCTCTATCTTTAGTTATGGATATGGAAAACGAAATATGAAAAAAAAATTAGGTGTACATGCTACTCATGGAGATGGGGAACCTCCTAAAACCCTCGATGATCGTTATGTGAAGGATATTATATACTACTTTAATAATCCTGAGAAAACCCCATTCAACTATGTTATGGGTGTAACGTTGGATCAACGTGAATACTTTAGAGATTGTCGCTTGACACAAAAAGGGAAACTATTAAGGGATCAAATAAATATGTTGCGTTGGTATGCTCGGGATCTATGCTTGAGATATGATATTACTTGTTACTCTAGGATGAAGGCTCCACACCTTCCCTTTTCATGCAAATTTAATGATAATGAAACCTTAGCTTCTTATGCTAATGGTATATATGATTACTATGATGTTGAACGAATTGAAGATTTTGTTGCTTTTAAGGTTGCTTATGAAATTGAATCTTTGTTTGAAAAGTATGAAGCTTTAGATGATGATGTTTATAGGCCTGAAAATTTTGCTATATTGAAATATTTCTATGAAAAATATGAATACAATTACAATATTGATGCATTTATTGAGAAAGTCTCTGATGTCCAAGAAGAGACTAATATTTTGCAGGAAGCTATGGAAGAAGAAATTGATGAGACTGTGAGCTCATTGGATGAAAAAGATGATGAGGAGAGCGAAGAACAAAAGGAGGAAGAGCGGATTGATCACCCGTGCCCAACTTCTAATGAGAGTAACTCTTCAACTCATACATTGTTTAATTCCCCTTCGTGCTTACCGAAGGATGATTGCTATGATCCCTTGAATTTGTTTGAAATATCCCTTTTTGATGATGCTTGCTATGCTTGTGACCAAGATGCCAATATGAATTATGCTTATGGAGATGAACTTGCTATAGTTCCTTATGTTAAACATGAAATTGTTGCTATTGCACCCACGCATGATAGTCCTATTATCTTTTTGAATTCTCCAAACTACACTATATCGGAGAAGTTTGTGCTTATTAAGGATTATATTGATGGGTTGCCTTTTACCATTGCACATGATGATTTTGATGAATATAATACACATGTGCTTGCTTCTCCTACTTGCAATTATTATGAGAGAGGAACTATATCTCCACCTCTCTATGTTTCCAATATGATAAAATTGCAAGAAACTTCTTATACTATGCATTGGCCTTTACTTGGTGTGCATGGATTGTTCTTTTATGACATGCCGATGCATAGGAAGAGAGTTAGACTTCGTCATTGCTTGATATATGTTACTTTGTGCTCACTACTAAATTACAAATCATTGTTAATTAAAATTGGCTTTGATATACCTTGGGATCCGGGTGGATTCATTACTTGAGCACTAAATGCCTAGCTTAATGGCTTTAAAGAAAGCGCTGCCAGTGAGACAACCCGGAAGTTTTAGAGAGTCATTTATTTCTGTTGAGTGCTTTTATATAGTCTAAAAACAAAAAAATAAAGAAGGGAACACAAAAACTTTTCAAAAAGGAAAGTGAAAGTGAGAGAGACAAGCATTGTTGAAGTGGGGGAGCTCCTTGAACTTTGTTCATGTCACGGAAACTTTGTGAATTAAGCCATGGAAAAGTTATATTAGTGGATTAAGCCATGGAAAAGTCATATTACAGTAGACACAATGCAAAAACAAAATATGAATTGGTTTTCTACAGTACTTAGAGTGGTGATTTGCTTTATTATACTAACGGATCTTACCGAGTTTTCTATTGAAGTTTTGTGTGGATGAAGTGTCTAATCGAGGAGGTTTCGATATAGGAAAAGGAAGAGAGGCAAGAGATCAAGCTTGGGGATGCCCGAGGCAGCCCAAGTAAATATTCAAGGAGACTCAAGCATCTAAGCTTGGGGATGCCCCGGAAGGCATCCCCTCTTTCTTCAACAAGTATCGGTATGTTTTCGTATTCGTTTTGTTCATGCGATATGTGCAAGTCTTGGAGCGTCTTTTGCATTTAGTTTTCACTTTTCTTTTATGCACCATGCTGTTATGAGATAGTCCTTGGTTGATTTATAAAATGCTCATTGCACTTCACTTAAATCTTTTGAGTAGGGCTTTATAGAATGCTTCATGTGCTTCACTTATATCATTTGAAGTTTGGATTGCCTGTTTCACTTTACTTAGAAAACCGCCATTTGTAGAATGCTCTTTTGTTTCACTTATAATTGTTAGAGCATGGGCATATCTTTTGTAGAAAGAATTAAACTCTCTTGCTTCACTTATATCAATTTAGAGACATGACAGGAATTGTTCAATCATCACATGGTTAGTCATAAAATCCTACATAAACTTGTGGATCACTAAATATGATATGTTTGATTCCTTGCAATAGTTTTGCGATATAGAGGTGATAATATGTGGGAGGTACTACTAGATGGTTGTGTTCAGTAAGGATGTTGGTGTTAAGGTTTGTGACTCCCGAAGCATGCACGTATGCTCTATTAACTATGTAACCAAATTGGCGCGCATTGTATTTTGATTGTTTATCTTTGCGTGAAGGTCGGGGGCGCGCGATGGTTAACTCCTACCAACCTTCCCCCTAGGAGCATGCGCGTAGTACTTTGTTTCAAGGGCTAATAAATTTTTGCAATAAGTATGTGAGTTCTTTATGACTAATGTTGAGTCCATGGATTATACGCACTTTTACCTTTCCATCATTGCTAGCCTCTTCGGTACCGTGCATTGCCCTTTCTCACCTTGAGAGTTGGTGCAAACTTCGTCGGTGCATCCAAACCCCATGATATGATATGCTCTATCACACATAAGCCTCCTTATATCTTCCTCAAAACAGCCACCATACCTACCTATCATGGCATTTCCATAGCCATTACGAGATATATTGCCATGCAACTTCCATCATCATCTTATTCATGACTTGAGCATTCATTGTCATATTGCTTTGCATGACGTAAGATAGCTAGCATGATGTTTTCATGGCTTGTCCGTTTTTTGGTGTCATTGCTACGCCAGATCATTGCACATCCTGGTACACCGTCGAAAGCATTCATATAGAATCATATCTTTGTTCCAGTATCGAGTTGTAATATTGAGTTCTAAGTAAATAAAAGTGTGATGGTCATCATTATAGAGCATTGCCCCATGAAAAGAAAGGAAAAAAAGGAAAAAAAAAGGAAAAAAAGGAAAGGCCAAAGAAGCCAAAATAGAAAAGGGGGCCAAAGAAGTCCACAGAAAAAAAAGAAAAAAATAATAAAAAAAGAAAAAAAGGGGCAATGTTACTATCCTTTTTCCACACTTGTGCTTCAAAGTAGCACCCTGTTCTTCATATAGAGAGTCTCCTATATTTTCACTTTCATATACTAGTGGGAATTTTCATTATAGAACTTGGCTTGTATATTCCAACGATGGGCTTCCTCAAATGCCCTAGGTCTTCGCGAGCAAGCAAGTTGGATGCACACCCACTTAGTTTTAGTTTGAGCTTTCATACTCTTATAGATCTAGTGCATCCGTTGCATGGCAATCCCTACTCCTCGCATTGACATCAATTGATGGGAATCTCCATAGCCCGTTGATTAGCCGCGTCGATGTGAGACTTTCTCCCTTTTTTGTCTTCTCCACATAACCTCCATCGTCATATTCTATTCCACCCATAGTGCTATATCCATGGCTCACGCTCATGTATTGCGTGAAGGTTGAAAAAGTTTGAGAATACTAAAGTATGAAACAATTGCTTGGCTGACACCGGGATAGGCATGGGGGGTACCTTGTGTTAAGAAAAGGGAGCATACAAGACTATATGATTTTGTAGGGATAACTTTCTGAAGCATTGATATTTTGAAAGACATGATTGTTTGTTGGGATGCCCTAAGTATTATTGTTTTTATGTCAAATGATAGACTATTGCTTTGAATCACTCCTATCTTAATATTCATGCCATGATTAGACATATGATCAAGATTATGCTAGGTAGCATTCTACATCAAAAAAAAATCTTTTTTACCATTTACCTACTCGAGGACGAGCAGGAATTAAGCTTGGGGATGCTGATACGTCTTCGTCGTATCTATATTTTTTGATTGTTCCATGCCAATATTCTTCAACTTTCATATACTTTTGGCAACTTTTTATACTATTTTTGGGACTAACATATTGATCCAGTGCACAGTGCCAGTTCCTGTTTGTTGTATGTTTTATGTTTTGCAGAAACCCAATATCAAACAGAATCCAAACGGGATAAAAACGTACGGAGAATTATTTTGGAATATTTGGGATTTTCCGGAGGAAGAATCAACGCGAAACGGTGCCCGAGGTGCCAGGAGATAGGGGGCATGCCCACCCCCCTGGGCGTGCCTGGCACTCTACTGGGCCGCCCGTAAGGTGGTTGACGCTCTTCTTATGCTTCAAGAAAGCTAATTTTACAAGAAAAATCTGGGCGAAAGATTCACCCCAATCGGAGTTACGGATCTCCGGATATAAAAGAAACGGTGAAGGGGCAGAATCAAAAAACGCAGAAACAGAGAGATAGATCCAATCTCAGAGGGGCTCTCGCCCCTCCCACGCCATGGGAGCCAAGGACCAGAGGGGAAACATTTCTCCCATCTAGGGAGGAGGTCAAGGAAGAAGAAGAAGAAGGGGGGCCCTCTCCCCCTTGCTTCCGGTGGCGCCGGAGCGCTGCCGGGGGCCATCATCGTCACCGCGATCTTCACCAACACCGCCGCCATCTTCACCAACATCTCCATCACCTTCCTCCCTCTATCTACAGCGTTCCACTCTCCCGCAACCTGTTGTACCCTCTACTTGCACATGGTGCTTTATGCTTCATATTATTATCCAATGATGTGTTGCCATCCTATGATGTCTGAGTAGATTTTCGTTGTCCTATTGGTGGTTGATGAATTGCTATGAATGATTTAATTTTCTTGTAGTTATGTTGCTGTCCTTTGGTGCCCATCATATGAGCGCACGCGTGGATTACACCATAGGGTTAGTTGTATGTTGATAGGACTATGTATTGGAGGGCTAGAGTGACAGAAGCTTCAACCTAGCATAGAAATTTATGCATACGGGATTGAAGGGAGACCAATATATCTTAATGCTATGGTTGGGTTTTACCTTAATGAACGTTAGTAGTTGCGGATGCTTGCTAATAGTTCCAATCATAAGTGCATAGAATTCCAAGTCAGGGATGACATGCTAGCAGTGGCCTCTCCACATAAAACTTGCTATCGGTCTAGTAAAGTAGTCAATTGCCTAGGGACAATTTCACAACTCCTACCACCACTTTTCCACACTCGCTATATTTACTTTATTGCATCTTTATCTAAACAGCCCCTACTTTTTATTTACGTGTTCTTTCTTATCTTGCAACCCTATCCAAACAACACCTACAAAGTACTTCTAGTTTCATACTTGTTCTAGGTAAAGCGAACATCAAACTTGCGTAGAGTCGTATCAGTGGCCGATAGGACTTGAAAGAGTATTTGTTCTACCTTTAGCTCCTCGTTGGGTTCGACACTCTTACTTATCGAAAGAGGCTACAACTATCCTGTATACTTGCAGGTTATCAGGGACAAGCCAGAACAGCCTCTTCCGTAGCTTGAAATGAGCTTTGCAACCCTGAAATAACTCACAAAGGCGACATAGCCTGCGATGGGCAAGATGGAGGCAGGGGTGAAGTTGTGTAGCTGGAGGCCATAATACTCCAGGAGCTCGCAGAGGAGCGCATGGATTGGAAATCTGAGGCCCCTCAGCAAGTAAGGGACAAGGCATACTCGCTCCCCCTGGATGGGTTGGGAAAACTCTCCGCTTGCTCCCCGCCGTCAAAAGTGGCTAATCCGGCTCGAATGGGGACAAGATATGTAGGGGGGAGGAAACCCTGGGTCTACAACTCCACCAATTGGCCGTGGGATACGGTACACTTCTCCCAATCACCTGGCTTGGCGCTATGAGGGCAAGAGGAGGAGCTGTGGTGGCCGGCCATGATGGGATGGTTTTTTCGGGCACGCTCCGATGGATCCTCGCTTGGGGAAGATGGTGTGTTTTGGGTCTGAGGATCCACGTCTCTTTAATAAACGATTTGTTTACATGGTCAGGGTGGCAAGTGTAAAAATGCCTCGACTCCTCGCATTCGCTCGACACGTGGAGACTGACATTATTAAGATACAGAAGCCGATGAGTGCAACATTAAATGGGAAGCCGAACACTGCTTGTTACAACAGGTACTCTAGAGAATTTGGAGAAGAAAACGCCTTGCAATGCCGAAGAAAATCTGCACGCCGGACTCATCATCATTGAAGCCTGGTTCAGGGGCTACTGAGGGAGTCCTGGATTAGGGGATCCTCGGACAGCCGGATTATATGCTTATGCCGGACTGTTGGACTATGAAGATACAAGATTGAAGACTTCGTCTTGTGTCCGGGTGGGACTCTCCTTTGCGTGGAAGGCAAGCTTGGCAATTTGGATATGTAGATTCCCTTCTCTGTAACCGACTCTGTGTAACCCTAGCCCCCTCCAGTTTCTATATAACGGAGGGTTTAGTCCGTAGGACAACAACAATCATAATCATAGGCTAGCTTCTAGGGTTAAGCCGCTGCGATTTCGTGGTAGATCAACTCTTGTACTACTCATATCATCAAGATCAATCAAGCAGGAAGTAGGGTATTACCTCCATAGAGAGGGCCCGAACCTGGGTAAACATTATGTCCCCCGCCTCCTGTTACCATTAGCTTTAGACGCACAGTTCGGGACCCCCTACCCGAGATCCGCCTGTTTTGACACCGATAGTGAGCTCGGGTCAACCTCCCACCCTGTGGATCTAAAGGTGGAGAGTGAACTTTTGCCGCGCCCCGCAAAAACTTTTACGGGTCGGACGCGTTTGTGGGGTCTGTTCGGGCAGGATTTTCCACGCCGACCCATATTCTGGCAGTTATTTTACGGGTCGTGGCATTTTACGGGGTCTGCTAGAGATGCTCTTAGGCTGCCTAGATAAAGAGCGTGCCTGCCTTGTAGCACATTCAGAACTTCCCCTTTTCGAAATATCTCTTGTATGTGTAAATGGATGTACTCAGAGAATCTACAGCCGGACTTTGCAAATCCGGGCCCTCAAACACCCACAGACACGACCGGGCGTGTCCCCAGACAGTGATCGGTCACGCCTCAAATTAGCCACTCTGCATCTGAGTCTCTCATATTTCAACCCCTAAATTCATACAAAGCATGCAAAAGAAATCCTACATACTACATACTACATACTATGTACACCCTAGCTAATCTTCGTTGTTGGAGATGTCCACGACAACGGTGCTGGGCGCCGGATGGATGGGCAGGTAGGAGTGACCAGCTCATCCTCCTCATGCTCGACCTCATCCATGTAGGCGAGCATCTCCGCCTCCTCCATGGCATACTACGCCTCCATTTCCTGTCGGCGACGGCATCTGGCCTCCACAGTCGACTCCGAGCGGAGGGAATCGAGGATGGCCTCCTGCTCCGCCTGTAGATTCGCGTCACCAGCGTCCCCCACATCCTCCTCCTCCTTCTCCTCCTCCTCCTCCAACTCCTCAGAATCCACTGCACCCGGAGGTAGCCCAGCGGTGATCCGGGCTTTGCGCCTTGCCCGATCTTCTCAAGGAGCTCGAGCCGGCGCTCCGTCGTTAGAAATGGCTCGCTCCTACCCGGGGGCGTGGGGGCATGGCTACTAGGCGGACGGGGCACCGGCGGTGGATAGACGGAGGAAAATATGGATGGTAGGGTTTCCGTGCCGCTTGTTGACTTAAATAGTCGGAGCGGCGCCATACGGCGACTCCGGTCCAATGGAGAAGACAAGCTTCGGACCGTGGGGTTTCCGGCATTTCCGCATAGGATCCCGTTGTCAGTCCGACGTGGCGGGTGTGTCCGGACGCCCCCATATCCGTCCCATATTTAGGCTGGATGTGATGGGTGCCGGTCAGTCCGGTCATTTGAAGCCAGTTTGAGGGGGGCGTCTAGGTCGAAAAATCGTGGCCGATCAATGACTGGGCAGACCGCCCGGTCGTTTGAGCCCGGTTTGGGGTGGCCGGCTATAGACGCTCTAATTCCTCTTTATTATTTAATGCTCGACGATAGAGAATCTAGTTATATCTTTCATTTTGAAACAAGCAACAAAGAGGAAATACAGACGGGAGTTGGTGAGGGCACTAACAGGGTTGGGTACAACAGGAACCGTCGCAGGCAGTTCCTTGCCTAGTGAAAATATATACCCCGTAGGCCCTAGCCAGTAGTAGTACGTGCGTGGCTACACCAATATAATTGCAGGAGGGTCCAGCGGCACATGATTAAGACAATGTCCTCGGCATTGTACCTACTGTCACACATAAAACATTGGTACAAACACATTTGTCCAAGTGTTCACAAGATTACAAGAAAGATTCTGTTTTTTTTTGGCGAGATACAAGAAAGATTTTTCTGGCAAACATTAGTAGCAAGGTCTAACTGGTCTAATATGCATAATCTTTGGCACGTCTTTACACGTTGCAGTTTACTACGGTCTGAAATGACATGCTCGTAACTAAAAGGACAGAGCAGTTTGTTTCATGTCTCCATAATAAACCAACCAATACCTGGCTGGGAGTGAGCCACGTCTGGGCCTTTACTCAATCAATGGCTATTTCTTTCTAATAATTAAGGATATCTACAACACGGACTCTCAGACCACCCGCATACGTCCGGGTCGCACGGTCCGAACGTATTTTGTCATGCCACGCGGGCCTTATCGATCCACTCTGTGGTCCGGATACACTTTTGCACGTAAACCGGAGACAAAGTTTGGGGTGGGGGTGCGGGCTTCCGGAGCACTGCCACGTCTGCTTCCAACTGCCCTGGCCCAACCAAACCCACTCCCTCGCCCGCACACGCTTCCCGCCTGAAACAGTCATATTAGTCCATCTGTCGCCCATCATTGCCACCCTCCGTCCGTCTGCCGCCCATCATTGCCATCCGTCTGCAATACAAACTCTAACCTCGGCCATAGCTGCAGTCATCCTCCTCCAGTCCCTTTCTCCTCTTTGTAGCATTCCTACCATGGCCTCTTCGCTCTCCAAAGCCCTCTGGGACGGCCTTTCATCTGATCGGAAGAAAGAGATGGCTGCCATTGCTGCCGGCTAGTAGGCCTACAGGAAGATGGAAGCCGAATGGAGGACGCAGCCGAGAGCGAGCCAGCGCCACCCTCCTCGCCGGTGCATGTCGGCATCACCATTGGCGAGGCTCGTGTTCACTATATAGATGTGCTGGAGGAGCGGGAGGCCATGTTCTGGGAGGCGCTGGCCAACTAGGGCGACAACCTGCATCTCCTCGACGAGCACCAGCAGGCGGGGGAGCAACTCGGCGCCGGCATGGCCATCGCGCCGGACGCAGACATGGCGGAGCAGGCGGCACTGCTCGAGTCCTACCCCTTTGCTAGCGAGATCCACCAATATCATGTGGAACTGGAGGCCGCCTACAAGGAGATGGATGAGGCGGCGGACGAGGTGTTCGTGCAAGAGCACCGATGAGGAGGACATCAACGGCTCCGCCAAGGCCATGCCTTGCCGGCATGACCAAAAACCCAACACGTCCGTGAGCGCCGCTGGCAGCAAGGATGAGTAGTGCATGGTAGGTCGTCACCGCCTGGGTCCCAAGAAGGCTACCGCTCTTCCCCTCCCGCTGAAGCCAAGCTTGGCGGGCTGAAAATTGTCGACCGACTAACCGCTCAGGCTGCGGTGGCGGAGGCTGCGGAGGCAGAGCTGGAGAGCGCTAAGGCGGAATTGGAGAAGGCGAAGGCAAGAGCCGGAGCTTCCGTTCTCGGGGTCATGGCCGGACTTGGGGAATGGGTGCCGGCGATCATTTAGATTAGGTTTAGAAATAGGGTTTAGTTAAAAATTGTCCAAAATGTAATGAATTTTGTCCGCTTTATTTAAAAAATATCAGGTGAAAATCCGTCGTGTTTGCATGAATTTCATCCGATCTGTTGATCGAAATGTATGCTGGCAGCGTTGTATGGCCAGCTCCCGCATCCATGCCTGCGGACTCCCCCCCCCCTGTCCATGGATGGATGCCGGAGCAAATTTGCGTGTCAAAGATGGAAATTCCCTAATGCCCCATGTGTTTGCTGTGAAAATTTATAGCATTGAAATTATCAAAAAAGTTAGAATACATGACAATACTACCACACCACATTCTCACCATATGGTGGTATTTATAGGTAAATGAAGGATGATGCATATTACATTACCTTGTGACATTCAATTTCAATTATTTGTTGCTAAAAAGTAAAAAAAAATATAAACAATGGCATGGAGTGCTTGCCTATGGTAGAAAGTGAAAGGTGGAACATTTACATATGCGCTTGATAATGTGGAGGGCTTGAAAGTGAAACATTAAAAATAGATAGACTGCATGTGCTTCATGATCCTGAGGACTTACATGTGTATTTAAATAGGATGACTTGGAGCATGTAGGATTAGCTGGCAGTCAGTGCTTGTAGTACATCTCTAAATAAATGATTAGGCATTGCGTTATTATGCGTGACAAAGATTAGGCATGTTCCATAGGCCGAGGTCCTGCGTGGCGACGATGCAGTCAGTCCGTGTGAGGGTCAGTGGAGGTGGAAGCCGGGGTGGCGGCTTCGCGAGGGTGATTGGTTTGAGTTGTTGTGTAAGAGCATCTCCAGCCGCACCACCAACGCCCCCTCCCCCCAAGATGCCATTTTTTCCGCCGGCGCTGAAAAAAAACCCAGTCGTCCCCCTAGGATGCCGAATTCCGCCGGCTCGGCCCATTTTTTGGCCCAGCGATCCCAAACCCAACCCAGCGCACTGAGGGGCACTTGGGGGCTCCGGCGGAAGGAAAAGTGGCGCTTGGGCCGCCACTGTCAGGCGAGAAACGCCTTTTCCCCTCCCAGATTCGACCCGCACACCACAGAACACCACTTCCCCTTCGCCGCCATGCTGATCCTGGCGCTGCCCACAACCGCTGCTCCGCTATTAGAAAGGCTATTTCCCTGCCAGAAAGAGAGGGTTTAACAACGACATCCTCCATCCCGCTCTTGGGCGAGCTTTCCAGGGCTCCGACCACGCAGGTGGGGATACCGACGTCTACCAACCCATCAAGCCCGCAAGGTGTTCGGCGTTTTGCATGTTCGGCAATGGACTTCGACGACGAGGAGTCGTTCGCGGCTCTGATGGAGGAGGAAGCCGAGGCCGACACCGATGACGAAGAGCACCTCATATCCTTACCACTCTGGACGGCCTGTTCGCGAACAATGTGAAGCCGCGGTGAGGTGGCTCGGCGCCGGGCCGCCGTAGGAGAAAGCAGAGGCATCGAATGGAGGGCTATTGCTTGCTCTACGCCGACTACTTTGTCGACGCTCCACTGCACGGTGATAAAGTATTTCGGCGCCGTTATTGGATGAGCCCGAAGCTCTTCCTTAGGATTGTGAATGCCATCCGGGAGTTCGATAGCTATTTCATTTGCAAGAGGATTGCACCGGCACAGTTGGATTCTCCTCACTCTAGAAGTGCACGAAAGCTATGAGGATGCTTGCATACGGAGCTCCCGGTGATACACAGGAAGACTCTGGGCGCATGGCCGAGTCGACCACCATTGAGTGTTTGTACAAGTTCAGCAGGGCAGTGGTGGCAGTGTTTGGACCACAATACTTGCGATCACCCAATGCTGAAGAGACTTCTCGGATCCTAGCACAGAATGCAGCAAAAGGATTTCCTGCGATGCTTGGAAGCATCGACTACATGCATTGGGCATGAAAAAACTGTCCATTTGCTTGGCAGGGGATCTACAAAGGCGCCAAAGGAGCTTGCAGTGTGGTACTTGAGGCAGTGGCCACACAAGACCTCTGGATTTGGCACTCCTTCTTTGGTAATGCCAGGAACCCACAATGACATCAACCTACTTCAGTGCTTGAATGTCTTTGCCAAGCTTGTTGAAGGTCATGCTCCTCCGGTGAAATTCGAGGTCAATGGGCGCCACTACAACAAGGGATACTACCTAGCATATGGCATCTATCCGAGATCGTCCAGATTTGTGAAGACTATCTCAAACCCTGTGCCAGGAGGCAAGAACTCCTACTTGGCCAAGTGTCAGGAGGCTTGCGGGAAGGATGTCGAGCGGGCATTTGGTGTGCTCCTATCTTGATTTGCTGTTGTCTGGTACCTCGCTCTGACCTGGTCGAAATCTCAGATGTGGGAGCAGTTGAATTGCTTTGTCATCTTGCACAACATGATCATTGAGAGTGAGCAGAAAGAGCCAGTGTTTGACACTAAACCATATTTCAGGCAGTGTCCTCTTGCAACTATCGATCACCAGGTACCGGCAGCATGGGCTGCCTTCCTCAATATGCGCCAGGAGATCGGAGACCCACAGGTGCATCAAACGCTGCAGCACAATCTGGTGGATCACCTATGGAGGCTCAAGGGCACCGCCTAGTTTGATGTGTTTTAATTTGTGTTCGAATTATGAACTTGCTTCGTTGAACTATTTGATTTGTATTGATTTCTGTCATGAACTATGTGATAAAAATTAGTTTTCGTTGAATTTGCGCGGAATTTGAGTTCAAAATCGGCTTCTAGGGGCGAACTTGGGGGTCGAACGGCTGGAGATGCCCTAAGCCTGCCTCGCTTTCACCAGAAAGTGATGGCAGCGCCTTAGGGCGTCGCTCTCCTCCTTGGCGGAACCACCATGGAGATTTTTTTATCTCTTCCACTCTTTGATCTGGTTCTTCAGGTGAAAGCCTATGATTTTGTTCGGTCAGGAGACGCCAATGCTCCCATGAAGGTTCTTCCCTTGAGGCATCATCTTGAAAACCGATGATCCCGTTCGAGCTTCAATGTGGCTGGATGCACACGACATTGTAGTCGACAGGTGGCGACGAGTGATATTGGTGCAGATGTCGGGGCGTTCAGTTCGAATCCGGTGGCGTTGCGACTCTAGTGGCGATGATGATGGTGACAAAAATAGCAGGGTCGCAACAGGTCCTTCATTGTGGGCAGACGACTTGTTCCTGAGCGTTAATTCAGAGTTGTGGCACTGCATGACAACGCGGCTGCAACGATAGCATGCGATGGGCAAGTAGGGCTCCGTTGGCACAAGGCACTTTGTAAAACTTGGTAGAAACTTAATATTACGAATTTGTAATTATCCTTAGTTCTTACCAATTTTTAATAGTTGACTTGGTGACATTTTAAAACGTGCCAAACATGTGTTCAAGAGTGATCTTGTTTCAGAGTCCTCGTTGAAGGGAACACAAATATGCAAAAAAAAACATTTATTCAAAAGCTATAATATATCTAAAATTAAAAGTCAATTGAAAGAGCATGGAAGAGTGGAGCTAGCATATGGTGTGATAAATGGGGCCATGTAATCTCTCACAAAAGCATACGTGCAAGGGCCTCCAAAAATAATCATGGATTAAGCCATGCATGCAAAGGACAAATCATAGACTGAAAAGAGGTCTTGCTGAGGTGAGGGGCACGTGATAGGGGTATCTTCTTGTTCCACATAGAAGATGCTTCCTGTTTCCTATAGTACAGTACTCCCTCCGTTCCAAATTACTCGTCGTGGTTTTAGTTTAAATTTGAACTAAAACCACGACGAGTAATTTGGAACGGAGGGAGTAGATAGCAAGAACCCCAAACCCAACCAGCCGTGCCCTTGCCGGAGCTTAGCTATATATATGCCACGCGTGAAACAAGTAAAAGCTTGAGAGGGATTCGGAGACCATTTGCAAGGATGTGTTCTTCGTACTTGACCGTGCAATCATATGCAATGATGTGTCTTCTCGTCAGGTAAGTGTGTGATTTATAGATTAGATCCATCAATCTATTCGTCATGTATAAATTGTGCTATAAACCATTTATTTTGGAGTGATTCGATCAGGTAGAAGTAACCGGCTGGAGATCGAGCGAGCATGGACGACTCGAACATGTTCATCCAGTGGGCCATGGAGACGCTGGAGCAGGAGCAGGACGCCGCCGCCGCCGCCGGAGATGTTTTCCCGTCGTCACTCCTAGAGCTCGACAACCCGGCGGAGCTGCAGAACGGCACGCACATGGCGGCCCACCGACACGGAGCCACCGACAGCTGGAGCTCAGGCGACAGCGGCGCCGCAGTGGCCGTGGAGAACGACGGCTGGTCGTCCAACTGCAGCACCAACTACCCGGCCGCGAGCTGGAACTTCACTTCGGCCATACCACAGCCGCCCAGCATTATCGAGGCCACCCCGAGCCCACCCGCAGCTCCCAGCCACGTCGTGCCGGAGCTGGCGCACAGGTCGCCACCGTCGAGGAAATCCTCCGGCGCCAGTACAGGGGCGGTGCCGACCGTGCAGGAACACGTCATGGCGGAGCGGAAGCGCCGGGAGAAGATCAACCGGCGCTTCATCGAGCTCTCCACCGTCATCCCCAGCCTGAAGAAGGTCTGTACATTTCTCACACAAATAAATTTGTGGTAGCATCACTGACTTCAGCAGTTAAGCTCAGCAGTGACCAAATTAATTTTCCGCCCAGATGGACAAGGCCACCATCCTTTCCGACGCGGTGAGGTACGTCAAGGAGCAGCAGGAGAAGCTCAAGGCACTCCAGGACCGTGAGGTGAGGAGCATCGACTCGGTGGTGCTAGTGAAGAGGCCGTTCATCTCCAACGACGATGATGGCTGCCCGTCACCGCCGCCGTCAGCAGCAGCTGGAGGAGGTCCGCCGACGACAAGGATCCCGTTGCCGGAGATCGAGGCGAGGATCTCGGAGAGCAATGTGATGGTGAGGATCCACTGCCAGGACGGCAAAGGGGTCCTTCTCACGTTGCTCGCCGAGGTCGAGGGGCTCCACCTTAGCATCACGCACACCAATGTCGTGTCTTTCCCGGCTTCCACTCTGATCATAAACCTCATGGCCAAGGCAAGTTCACCACTTCACTCCGCACATTTTCTTATCTATAGACTCCTCAATATCATAATATAAGATGTTTTTGCAGTTCAAACATCCTACATTTTGGTACAGAGTTAGTACTTGTTATCGTATGAACAATTATTTTGTTTCTTTAGGTGACATTTTGTCATGTCAAGAAAGACAGTAACTCTAGTGATCTAAAAGAAGGAAAAAGTAGAGGACTACCTCACTTGAATCGTAGCATATTGCCACAAATGTTTTTTGAATGCATTATAATCAAAGACACTCACGTACAGTCGTACACTCATTCCTATGAATAAATGTAGGAAAAATGTGAGCACCAACGCCAAGTCTAGGACTTGAACCGTGGTGGTCTGCCTTCACCACAAGATAACTAACCATCTGAGTTACTCTCAGTTCGCAATTGCCACAAATGTTATGTGTATATTCAAAAATAGTTATAAAATCACAATCATAAGAAAATATTGATTATTTGCAAAAAATGATGAATAAACTTGATCAACAACACTAATTGTGATTCACGCCCACATATACTGTTGAGCAAACCTTAGACTAATAATCGTCAACCATATTAAACTTAAGCATCAATACTCGAACTGCATCTTATATTATTAACAGATGAAAATCAAACAAATATTTACATTCCATTTTACCAACTAGTCTATAATTATTTCCTTTCAGGTAGACGAGGGCTTCACCGTCACAGCGGAGGACATTGTATGGAAGCTCGACTCTGCTTTGCGCCGGCATCACAGCGGCAAATGATAGTTCTAGCTAGGAGAGGACCAATAAACATGAAGACGCAAAGACTTAAGATGCGGCAAGCAGGCAGCTCATGTCGAATTAGCATGTTCAATTAGTGTGTGAGTGTGCGTGCATTGTGAGTTACACTAATAATGACCAGTGAGAATCTCGGGCACATGTTCGATTTAGCATGTTACCGGTTTTTTGGTGCATCTGTACGTATCACTACAGCATCAGGGCGTTGATCCTTTAGCATGTCAGATCTTTCTCGTGTCATGCTCCATCCTGCTAGAGAGAGTACTAGAATATTTTAGTTTGTACTGTATTACCTTCGTTTTTTCACTCTGCATATTAGGTCATCTAGGAATAAACCTTTAATCAACAATTCTTCTACAGGGCTCATTCGGTTTGATGGAAATCAAAACGTAGGAATTAGAAGTAGTGTAGGATTTTGATAGCATGGCACTTGTCATGCTAAGGAATTGACTTGCCTCGTTTTTATTCATAAAATGAGTTTTGAGTGGATGTGTAATTTTCTCCAAAAACACAGAAAAGAAATAGTATTCTATAAAATTCATGTATGCATTTCATACAAATCGGATGCATCTATAAAAAAATCTCTAGAATCCTTGTTTCTATGTTTTTCGTATGAAATCCTCCAAACCAAACTAGGCCTAAAGTTGGCTTGTCTGCAGAAAGGTAGCACGTCCAAGTTGGCAGGGCAGGCCAAAGCTCGATACACTAAGAGGAGTATCAGACACACACGCACGCAGAGAACGCTGACACTGCACCGGTGCACCCTGCTCACGAACAATAATAGTGAAATGGACAACTCACGTGCTGCTCTGGGTGTGGATGAACACACACGAGATCAGATCGATCGGGTACACTCTCATAGGCAAGCAGAGCTGGCATGCATGGCACATGCAGGCACGATTCCACACACTGGCTAGACGACGGCTTTCCCGGCGATTCACGGACACGTAGTACACGCTTTCCTCATGTGTCTCTGTGGCACCTCGCACGGACGCCGTGACCACCGCCGACAGCATGGCGCGCGGCGCGCAGACCACGGGCCACTCATTGATTGAAAGCGGTCATGCAGCTCAAGCTCAGCTGACTCGGCCACAGTTGGCTACTCAGGTAAATTTTGTAGTGTGGCCTAGCAATAGCATGGTTCGTGCACTGGCACGACCACGAGTAGTATGTCCGAGGACAACGGCAACTAAAACTCGTGCGACATGTAGCTTCGAGCCCAATAATCTGTGCACTTGTGTGTGCGCGTCCGTCCGTAGGTGGCCAGCCCCAGCACTAGTACTAGCTTGTTGCAAGTGGACAGCTGAGCTGACACGGCCGCCCGGCCGGGGCCAGTCACGCGCACCAGTTGCTAAATGTCATAGGACAGCAGCCGCTAATCACTGGGCCATGCATGTAGACAGATTGAGCTGACTTGGGCCCGCACATGTGATGTGCATCGGAGACGGACACATTGACTGGTGTCGACATCGATCGTGAAAATGATAAAGCAAGAACTCATACGACGGTGTTCGTGGGAGAAAAACTGCATCTGCATGCCCGTCTTTTTGCCATGCACCCCAAACTCACGTACGGTACGTGGCGTAGGAACGGAGCTGGTGCACCATGCATGAGACGGGGTTTCTACTTCCGGCGGGCGTATCCTAGCTTCGGCCAATAAAATGCTGATGTGACGGGCTAATTAGTGGCCATAGGGAGCCTGCCACATCACGTTAGTTCTGTCACACGACAAGCACTCACGGACGCACACGCAGTGCGTAAAATTTGCAATTAGACATGTCAGATCAAACAATCACCCGACTATAACCGGTCCCATCGTCCACAGTTTTTGTTACAGCAACATCCCATATTCCCAGGCGCGCGCACTGTACTCCGAACACAACTTTTTACTGTCAAATTTGGTGTTTTGACCCTTTTGTCAAACAAAATCGAGATCTGACCCCAGTTTGAAAGTTTTTCAAAATCTGATCCTTTTGCTACCGCCAGGCCTTCAGGCAGTAGGGTTGCACAGTCTACCGCCGCAGGTTCTGGCGATAGGTGTGGCTGACGACAGTTAAACCGTTAACGGCTGCTTACAGACCTAGCGCCATAGGCCACGGCGGTAGTCAGCACAAACCTACCGCCGAGAGCCCTGGCGGTAGGTTATCATAGTGGCATGAAGTTAACTGCTTTGATTTTGTCTTGAATTTTTTTGCCATAGACATAAGAAACAATAAGCACAATTTCATAGACATAAGAAGTTTGATCACATCCAAATAGTTTGATCACATAACGTAGTTTGATCACATCCAAATAGTATTGCCATTACGGACTAAGAAACAAGTACCAAATAACATAGTTTGATCACATAACATAGTTTGATCACATCCAAATAGTTTCACGAAGCCAACATAAGAAGTTTAACAAGTTCAACGGTCATCGACCACATAAAAGGTTTCATCCATAGGTAGCAATCAAACATGACGATCATCAGCAGCCACACGCATATATAGTTCTAGATGATATCGATGACGATCATCATCTTCAAGCCTTGACGGTGGGTGTTCCTGATAGTAATTAGGATGGCATGTCCAGCATGAAGATTCTTGTCAATGAGGAAGCTCTTCCACCCAACCGAGCTTAAGTGTGTGCGGCCGTCCGTGTCCACGCCGTACGCGCAAGTAGTGACGGAGACCCTTGCGGTAAGGCGTATTCCAGCATAGCCTTCTTCATCAACCTCGATGCCACAACTCTCAGATAGGCGCTTTGGCAATTTCTGAATAAGAAAAACATATCAATTAATAAGTATGGATTATCTAAACTATTAACAGTTCCTTGGATTCTACACTAATAACATACCATGACATGTCGATCGATCATGGTACTTGTCAGACGGGTCACGAATGGCACCCCGACCAAGTCGGCACGTGGCAGAAAGTTGTTCCTTAGGTTCACACCTCCTGATCGCTCAGCCTCACTCTTTGAGCACAGATGGCTTCCTCAAGTGGGTCTTCATAGTCATCATCCTCATCAAGTGGTGGTGGTGGCGCCATTTTCCTTATATAAGCATTGATTGGATAAAGTTAATTAAACATCAATATTTGTTCTAATGCAAGCATTCATCAGATATAGGTAGATTCCACTTAAATCAATGGAGATATATAGCAAAACAAATATCTACAATATTCACACAATAAATCATCACATATGGCTATAAGAAAGACTAAACCTAGGGTTCATCTACGTTCTAGGGTTCATCTAGGTTCTAGGGTTCATCTAGGTTCTAGGGTTCATCATATCAACTAGAGAGGGATCCTTATATGGCTATAAGAAAGACTAAACCTAGGGTTCATCTAGGTTCTAGGGTTCATCTAGGTTCTAGGGTTCATCATATCAACTAGAGAGGGATCCTCGTATGGCTATAAGAAAGACTAAACCTAGGGTTCATCTAGGTTCTAGGGTTCATCTAGGTTCTAGGGTTCATCATATAACCTAGAGAGGGTTCCTCGTATGGCTATAAGAAAGACTAAACCTAGGGTTCATCAACTAGGTTCATCACATTGCAATCATCTAGGTTCTAGGGTTCATCATATCAACTAGAGAGGGTTCCTCATATGGCTATAAGAAAGCGGATTGATTTGACTCAAACTAATTGGGGGATTGGAGGAGCTTACCTTCCTCTTTCCGTAGCCATCTCAATCCGCAAAATCCGTGAATCAACGAAGAAGATCGGAGTGGGGAAGTGGAGGAGATGAGAAAATGGGCGAGAGGAAGAAGAAGGCGGCTGGGTGGGTGGGGATTAGGTGTTGGGTGGGGTGGGCGGGCAGGCGGTTGGGTTTATAAATGCCCAAACCCTACCGCCATAGGGCGCGGCGATAGGATACCACAACCTACCACCATCAGACCCGGCGGTAGGGTGCCTCCCCCCATGCCCCCCTTCTATGACCAAAAAATCGAGCAGCGCAACGGCACACCCTACCGCCGAGGCCCTAGGCGGTAGGATCCTACCGCCAAGCGCCCTGGCGGTAGGGTGCGCTGCTCGATTTTTTGGTCACAGAAGGGGGGCGTGGGGGGAGGCACCCTACCGCCGGGTCTGATGGTGGTAGGTTGTACAGACCTACCGCCTTAGTGTGTGGTGGTAGGGTGGCCCAGTGTGCATTTTTTGCACCTTCTAACTTCTTTTGTCTTCAATTTTTGGCGGACAACATTTAAACAGCATATGTATGACATATGAAGCACACAATGTATGATATATGATGCACACATCACAAATCTATAAATAAGGTAGGTTTGATACATAGCAAATAGACATCCATAAATGTTTTCACGAAGTTATAGATAGCAAATTAATGAAACAGTTTCACGAGCAAATGCATATGGTTCACGAAGCAAATATGCAAGTTTTTAGTTCAACGACACGGCAGCAACTTCAGTCCTTCCTTCCCCTCTTTGACTTTCGGTCCTCGTTATCCTTGGATCGCTTCTCGGCCGCCGTCTTCTTGCGGGCCGTAGGACATGCTTTCTGAAACGGGGATGGACTCTTCCAATCCTTCTTCGGCACATTCCTCTTCTCACGCTGGGTTGGCTGAGTTGCTGGAGGTCCGTCATCATCATCGTACTCCTCCTCCTCCTCATTGTCCTCTTCCTCTTCCTCACCATGTTCTTCTTCTGTGCCCTCTTCTTCATCTTCCTCTGCATCATCATCATCGTCGCTCTCCTCCTCGTCATCTTGAACCGCCCTAGACGACGAGGCTGCATGGCTCGATGAAGTGAGGCTACACATCGGTGCAGGAGGAAAAACATCCTCGGTGTTTGTAGCACACCCAAGCAGGCCCACAAGCCAGCGTGCTTTGTTGACGTATTTCTACAATGATAACGAAACAATATGAACTTCTTGAATGTCCAATGATAACGAAAATGAACTCCGTATTACCTTTACCGTTTCCCTCAACTTGTTCTCACTAGCTCGAGTCCCAGGGACAACACTAAGCGCATCAGAGGCATGAAAAATGTTTTTGTCCAGCTCCGAAGACTGCAAAGTAATAAAAGGAGTCAATAGCACTAAAAGCTGACTTCATCCAACCGTCGGTTCAAAAGAGGTAAAAACAACATACCACTCTGTTCATGAGGGGTCCGTACTCCCTAAACCCGCCTTGAAGCTGTCTGATGCTCTCGTTGTAGGCTTCATTCTCTGAGGCATCATCGAACAGGTCTTCGGCATCTGCTGTCGTCCACTAGGGCCTCAGACACAGACGATGCTTGATGCCATCATCGTACCACAGCATGTGATCCTCGTACTCGTCCCAGTCAATCACTCTCCTCTCCGTGTCATTGCGTCCTTTCCACTCGTTCCATTCCTTCACGTATCTCGCATGTTCGGCTTCCCAATCCGTGATTGATTGATTCTTCTGCCTGCTCATCCTGCAATGCATAAGAAAGAATGTAAAACACCCTTATTTTATGAATGTAAAGCATCAAAAAAAGAACTTAGAATCGATGAGGACGGCTTGTGGTACTCACAGGTGTAGGTCGTAGCCACCGGCATCGTGGCCAGCTAGTGGTGTGTGTTGCGCCTTACCAAATTGTGCGGCAACGCGCTGTGGCAAGTGGTACTCCATGGCATAGACACAAATCATGGGAACGATGCACCGGAAGAGGAGCCGGTCCTTCTTGCACATGTTGTTCAGCTCGAACCCCCACTCTCGATCATCACTATACGGCCGCCAAGTAACCTATAACCAAACAATGTTAGGCTCAAGTTAAAGTATTATCGAAACAATGGTAAGCTCAAGTGAAAATGTAGTTCTTATACCTGGAAAGGCGTGAGAGCATCAAGCTCATTGCTGAAGACCTTGTACAAGGCCTTTGATTCGCCCGTGTAGACACGCGCCACTCCATCTTAACCATCGTCTTGTGAGCCCTCATCCGCAGTGGCGGCAGCATTTGTGAAAATCAATAACCAAAGCATAATTAGCATGGACATAATAGTTAGCAACTTGTTTTCATCAATTTGAATTATTTGGTTTAAAATGGTAATTACCACTCCATTCTCAATGAAACAGGAATGGTGACGCTTGTCGAACCTAGGGTCAAGCATTGTGTACTTCGTGCCGATGTCGTCCGCAAGAGGTGGCCTCCTAAAAGAATTGCATAAGCATATCAAAAGATTTTTCAACATGAACTAGGGTTCAACATTAACTACGAAACATATCGATGCATAACAAAAAATAATCACATCCAACAGAACCTATGAGTTCAATCTTTGAATAATCATATATCAAGATTATCATGAACATGAACTAAATACAATACATATATCAAGAATTAAATAAAATACTTTTATGAAGATGCAATCACCATGGTTCAAATGCATCATAACACATATTTCTCCAACAACATCCAACATGCATCATCTCATATTTTGTTAAAAATCAAAAAAATGAACTAGGGTTCATCTTGAGGATTCATACACTACATATAACAAATATATCAAATATTCATCTCCAATATTCATCATACACTACATCCAATACTTGCATCATAGCATAGGAACATGCATCATCTATCATAAGAAATACCTCCAACATCCATCATATAAAAAAAATCATTCAAATCAAATATGAACTAGGGTTCATCTTAACACAACCATACCAACTATTCAATATAGTTCATATCTAACACAATATAACATCTAGAATCAACCTAAATCAATCCTAGGGTTAATTGTTTTTCAAATATGAGTGATTTGAATCGAATAATGCGACGAATCGAAAGGTGTTTGATTAAAACTTATTGGAGGGATTGAAAGAGCTTACTTTTCTTTCTTCGGGGCCATCTCGATCCGTAAAATCCGTCAAGAAACGAAGAAGATCGAAGGGGGGGAGTGGATGGGATGAGAGAGGGCGAGTTGGAGCAACTGCTCTATTCTTCATGGTGGGGGCGGCTGGGGGGAGAAGGGGGAGGGGGCGGCCGACCCGCGCTTTATATATGTCCACACCCTACCGCTAGACCCTTTCGGCGGTAGGTTCAGACATCCTACCGCGGGGCAGAGCGGCGGTAGGGTGTGACAGAGGGGGCACGGAGGCCGTTATCATTGCTGATGTGGACAAGATTGCTACCGCCGCAGGTCTCGGCGGTAGCCTATAGGATCCTACCGCCGTGCCTCGTGGCGGTAGGTGATACGTCTCCGTCGTATCTATAATTTTTGATTGTTCCATGCCAATATTATTCAACTTTCATATACTTTTGGCAACTTTTTATATTATTTTTGGGACTAACATATTGATCCAGTGCCCAGTGCCAGTTCCTGTTTTTTGCATGTTTTATGTTTCCCAGAAAACCCATATCAAACAGAGTCCAAACGGGATAAAAACGGATGGAGAATTATTTTGGAATATTTATGATTTTTGGGAAGTAAAATCAACGCGAGACGGTGCCCGAGGGGGCCAAGAGATAGGGGGCGCGCCCCAGGGAGGCAGGCGCGCCCTGGACTCTCCTGGCCCCCCCCGTAAGGCGGCTGACGCTCCTCTTTTGCCGCAAGAAAGCTAATATTATGAGAAATATCTGGGCGAAAGATTCACTCCAATCGGAGTTACGGATCTCCGGATATAAAAGAAACGGTGAAGGGGAAGAATCAGGAGAATGCAGATAGGACTTGAGAGAGTATTTGTTCTACCTTTAGCTCCTCGTTGGGTTCGACACTCTTATTTATAGAAAGAGGCTACAACTATCCCGTATACCTGCGGGTCATTGAGACCTTTTTCTGGCGCCGTTGCCGGGGAGTCATAGCGTGGGGTGAATATTCTCGTGTGTGCTTGTTTGCTTTATCACTAAGTAATTTTTATTTGCTGTTCTTAGTTGTTTTCTATCTTTAGTTATGGGTAGGAAACTCTAAATACCAAAAAAATTAGTTGTACCTACTGTACCAATGGTTGAAGAACCACTCAAAATCTATGACACTCCCGAAGCTTTTTACTTGGATCATCTTTGATCCCTTTGTGCTCGTGCTGAAACCCCAACTAGCTTAGTTGAGGGCAAATCTTTAGATGAGCATGCTTGTTATGTGCGACACTGTATATCTGAAAAAGGGAAACTTTTACTGGATCAAATTCATCGTTTGCAATGCTATGCTTGGACTTATGTGAAATATATGATATTACTTGTTGTTCTAAAAACCCTAAGAAACACCTTCCCTACCAATGTGAGTTTAGTGATAATGGAATCGTATCTTCGTATGCTAAGGGTGTTTATAATTACTATGATGTTCAACCAATTGAAGAATTTGTTGCTTTCAAGGGTGCTTATGAAATTGCTTCTTTGATTGAAAAGTATGATGCCACTCTCTACAAATCTGAAAATTTTGCCATACTTGAATATTGTTATGATAATTATGCTTCTAATGCCTATGTTAAACCATATATTGAGGACTTCTCCGCTGTCCAAGAAGAGACTGATATTTTGCAGGAAGCTATGGAAGACGAAATTGATGAAACTGTGAGCTCATTGGATGAAAAAGATTATGAGGAGAGCGAAGAACAAAAGGAGGAATAGCGGATTAGCTACCCGTGTCCACCGTCTAATGAGAGTAACTCTTCAGCTTATACATTGTTTAATTTCCCTTCGTGCTTACCGAAGGATGATTGCTATGATGATTGTTATGATCCTGCTAATTCTCTTGAAATATCCCCTTTTGATGATGCTTGCTATGCTTGTGGCCAAGATGCCAATATGAATTATGATTATGGAGATGAACTTGCTATAGTTCCTTATGTTAAACATGAAATGGTTGCTATTGCAGCCACGCATGATAGTCCTATTATCTTTTTGAATTCTCCCAACTACAATATATCAGAGAAGTTTGCGCTTACTAAGGATTATATTGATGGGCTGCCTTTTACCATTGCACATGATAATTTTGATGAATGTGATATGCATGTGCTTGCTGCTCCTACTTGCAATTATTATGAGAGAGGAACTATATCTCCACCTCTCTACGTTTCCAATATGATAAAATTGCAAGAAACTGGTTATACTATGCATTGGCCTTTACTATGTGTGCATGAATTGTTCTTTTATGACATGCTGATGCATAGAAAAAGAGTTAGACTTCGTTGTTACATGATTTATGTTACTTTGTGCTCACTACTAAATTACAAATCATTGTTAATTAAAATTGGCTTTGACATACCTTGGGATCCGGGTGGATTCATTACTTGAGCACTATATGCCTAGCTTAATGGCTTTAAAGAAAGCGCTACCAGGGAGACAACCTGGAAGTTTTAGAGAGTCATTTATTTCTGTTGAGTGCTTTTATATAGTTTAAAAACAAAAAAATAAAGAGGGGAACACAAAACTTTTCAAAAAGGAAAGTGAAAGTAAGAGAGATAAGCATTGTTGAAGTGGGAGCTAGCCTTGAACTTTGTTCATGCTCACGGAAACTTGGTGAATGTTAATTACAGAAACTTTTCATCAAAAATAATTATCCCCTTGTACAATTCCATTGTATTATAAAAATAATGTGCCAAGGTTTGCCTTTAGGATGTTTACAATGCTTGTTGATTTGTACGGTGCAGGACAGAAACTTTGGCTGTAGTGCGCGATTTCACATTTTTTACTGGAACGTCAAATGGTTCTGATTTTTTGCGCTGTCTTTCTATACAAATTGTTTATTTTTTTCGAATTTTGGTAGAATTTTTGGGGTACCAGAAGTATGGTGAATGTTCATATTGCTACAGACTTTTCTGTTTTTGACAGATTCTGTTTTTGATGCATAGTTTGCTTGTTTTCATGAAACTATCAATTTATATCAGTGGATTAAGCCATGAAAAAGTTATATTACAGTATACACAATGCAAAAACAAAATTTGAATTGGTTTTCAACAATACTTAGAGTAGTGATTTGCTTTATTATACTAACGGATCTTACCGAGTTTTCTGTTGAAGTTTTGTGTGGATGAAGTGTTTGATCGAGGAGGTCTCGATATGAGGAAAATGATGAGAGGCAAGAGATCAAGCTTGGGGATGCCCGAGGCACCCCAAGTAAATATTAAAGGAGACTCAAGCGTCTAAGCTTGGGGATGCCCCGGAATGCATCCCCTCTTTCTTCAACAAGTATCGGTATGTTTTCGGATTCATTTCGTTCATGCGATATGTGCAAGTCTTGGAGCGTCTTTTGCATTTAGTTTTCAATTTTATTTTATGCACCATGCTAGTATCAGATAGTCCTTGGTTTATTTATAGAATGCTCATTGCACTTCACTTAAATCTTTTGAGTATGGCTTTATAGAATGCTTCATGTGCTTCACTTATATCATTTGAAGTTTGGATTGCCTGTTTCTCTTCACATAGAAAACCGCCATTTGTAGAATGCTCTTTTGCTTCACTTATATTTGTTAGAGCATGGGCATATCTTTTGTAGAAAGAATTAAACTCTCTTGATTCACTTATATCTATTTAGAGAGATGACAGGAATTGGTCATTCACATGGTTAGTCATAAAATCCTACATAAACTTGTGGATCACTGAATATGATATGTTTGATTCCTTGCAATAGTTTTGCGATATAGTGATGATAATATGTGGGAGATACTAGTATATGGTTGTGTTTAGTAAGGATGTTGGTGTTAAGGTTTGTGATTCCCGAAGCATGCATGTATGGTCTATTAACTATGTAACCAAATGGCCGCGCATTGTATTTTGATTGTTTATCTTTGCGTGAAGGTCGGGGGCGCACGATGGTTAACTCCTACCAACCTCCCCCCTAGGAGCATGCACGTAGTACTTTGTTTCAAGGGCTAATAAATTTTTGCAATAAGTATGTGAGTTCTTTATGACTAATGTTGAGTCCATGGATTATACACACTCTCACCCTTCCATCATTGCTAGCCTCTTCGGTACCGTGCATTGCCCTTTCTCACCTCGAGAGTTGGTGCAAACTTCGCCGGTGCATCCAAACCCCGTGATACGATATGCTCTATCACACATAAACCTCCTTATATCTTCCTCAAAACAGCCACCATATCTACCTATCATGGCATTTCCATAGCCATTCCGAGATATATTACCATGCAACTTCCATCATCATCATATACATGACTTGAGCATTTATTGTCATATTGTTTGCATGATCGTAAGATAGCTAGCATGCTGTTTTCATGGCTTGTCCGTTTTTTGATGTCATTGCTACGCTAGATCATTGCACATCTCGGTACACCGCCGGAGGCATTCATATAGAGTCATATCTTTGTTCTCATATCGAGTTGTAATATTGAGTTATAAGTAAATAAAAGTGTGATGATCATCATTATTAGAGCATTGCCCCATGAAAAAAATGAAAAAAAAGAAAAAAAAGAGAGGCCAAAGAAGCCTAAATAAAAAGGGGGGCCAAAGAAGCCCACCCAAAAAAAGAAAAAAAAGAAAAAGAAAAGAAAAGAAAAAGGGGCAATGTTACTATCCTTTTACCACACTTGTGCTTCAAAGTAGCACCATGTTCTTTATATAGAGAGTCTCCTATGTTGTCACTTCCATATACTAGTGGGAATTTTCATTATAGAACTTGGCTTGTATATTCCAATGATGGGCTTCCTCAAATGCCCTAGGTCTTCATGAGCAAGCAAGTTGGATGCACACCCACTTAGTTTTCAGTTTGAGCTTTCATACACCTATAGCTCTAGTGCATCCATTGCATGGCAATCCCTACTCCTCGCATTGACATCAATTGATGGGAATCTCCATAGCCCGTTAATTAGCCGCGTCGATGTGAAACTTTCTCCCTTTTTGTCTTCTCTACACAACCTCTATCATCATATTCTATTCCACCCATAGTGTTATATCCATGGCTCACGCTCATGTATTGCATGAAAGTTGAAAAAGTTTGAGAATACTAAAGTATGAAACAATTGCTTGGCTGACACCGGGATAGGCATGAAGGGTACCTTGTGTTAAGAAAAGGGAGCATACAAGACTATATGATTTTGTAGGGATAACGTTCTGGAAGCATTGATATTTTGGAAGACATGATTGTTTGTTGGGATGCCCTAAGTATTATTGTTTTTATGTCAAATGATAGACGATTGCCTTGAATCACTCATGTCTTAATATTCATGCCATGATTAGATTACATGATCAATATTACGCTAGGTAGCATTCCACATCAAAAATTATATTTTTTGTCATTTACCTACTCGAGGACGAGCAGTAATTAAGCTTGGGGATGCTGATACGTCTCCGTCGTATCTATAATTTTTGATTGTTCCATGCCAATATTATTCAACTTTCATATACTTTTGGCAACTTTTAATATTATTTTTGGGACTAACATATTGATCCAGCGCCCAGTGCCAGTTCCTATTTTTTGCATGTTTTATGTTTCGCAGAAAACCCATATCAAACGGAGTCCAAACGGGATAAAAACGGATGGAGAATTATTTTGGAATATTTATGATTTTTGGGAAGTAAAATCAACGCGAGACGGTGCCCGGGGGGGCAGGAGATAGGGGGCACGCCCCAGGAAGGCAGGCGCGCCCTGGACTCTCCTGGGGCCCCCGTAAGGCGGCTGGTGCTCTTCTTTTTCTGGAAGAAAGCTAATTTTATGAGAAAGATATGGGTGAAAGATTCACCCCAATCGGAGTTACGGATCTCCGGATATAAAAGAAACGGTGAAGGGGCAGAATCAGGAGAACGCAGATAGGACTTGAGAGAGTATTTGTTCTACCTTTAGCTCCTCGTTGGGTTCGACACTCTTACTTATCGAAAGAGGCTACAACTATCACGTATACTTGTGGGTCATCAGTAGGGGAAAGGGTCAGATCTCAAAAAACTTTCAAACTAGGGTTAGATCTCGATTTCGTTTGACCAAAGGGTCAAAACACGAAATTTGGCCACTTTTTACTACATGTACACTTTCATCCTGTGTGTTGGGCCAACTCCAACGCACAACTGAAAATGCGGCCCAACACACAGGAGCAAATGGATGAACGTCTGTTTTTGTCCGCTTTCGTCCCATTCATGGCACAAAATTTGAGCCGTGTTTGCGTTAAAACGGACGCACGCGGACGGACGGGACGCTCGCCCTTGTCATCCCTTAGCCCGCTTGTTGGTGACACAAAAGCCCCTTTTCTCTTCCCCTGCCCCTTCCTCCCCCCCCCATCGACGCCGCCACCCATCAGCGCCCATATTCCCAGCCACCTTCCTCGCTTTCCTGCCAGGCCACCCAAACCACGACCACGACCACGCCATACCGTAGCTGACTCCATGCCCGTGTTTCAGAAGACTTTTTTTGCCGGCGTTCATGGCTATTTGTTGTTGCTACCGGCGGGAGAGAAGCTATGGCCGCTGATGACACCCATCGACCCCAACACCTTCCCGCAGGCGCTGCATAGCCGCAAGACACCGCCTGATAACTTCAACATTGCCTGCTGCCTGTGAGTGGTGCTCGAGGTGCTCTTCCCGGTCGCGTCTCCACCATGGCCGCAAGGTGTTCAACACTTTGCTCACAAGGTACATATTTCTTTGAAAATTCCATTTGTTCATTGGATGATTCGCCCTCGGATGATGAAGACCTTATGATGGTCGCATTGGTCGTGAATGATCACATTACTAGGCAGCGACCTCGTTCAGGGGATCAATCACGGGTCATGGTCCAGCCTTGAATCGCAAAAGGAAAAGTGGCCACACCCTACTCTATGCCGATTACTTTGAGAATGTCGTGCTCTGCAAACCACACCAATTTCGCCGCCGCTTCTGTATGAGGAGACATATGTTTATTCGTATTTGGGATGGAGTGGTAGGATATGACCCATACATTGAGTCAAAGAGGATGACCTTGGCAATCTTGGCTTCTCCTCCTACCAGAAATGCACTGCAGCTATTTGCATGCTTGCATATGGAATTCCAGGTGATCTTGTTGATGAGTACGTGTGCGCGAGTGAGTCCACATGTCTCCTACCAACGTATAGTTTCTGCAAGGCTGTGGTGGCAGTGTTTGGCCCTGAGTACCTGAGAGAGCCAACCGCGGCTGATACAGAAAGGTTGTTGCCAATCAATGCTGATAGAGGTTTTCCGGGCATGCTTGGTAGTATAGATTGTATGCACTAGAAGTGGAAGAACTGTCTATTTGCTTGGCAGGGGCAGTACAAGAGGCACGTGAAAGGTGCCACTGTCATACTGGAATCGATGGCTTCACAAGATATGTGGATATGGCATTCTTTCTTCGTCACGGTTGGTTCTCGCAATTATATCAATGTGTTATAGCCTTCTCCAGTGTTTGCAAGGCTTGCAGAAGGCCACTCCCCTGAGGTCAACTTTGAGATCAATGGCCACCATTACAACGAGGGAAAGGGATACAACCTAGCTGATGGTATTTATCCTCAATGATCAACTCTTGTGAAGACAAATACCCAATCCGCAAGGAGAGAAAAGACATAGATTTGCCCAAATGCAAGAGAGTGCTAGGAAGGATGTGGATCCTGCTTTTGGTGTGCTTCAATCTCGATGGGGTATCGTTCGAAACCCTACACTGACATTGAGCAACCAGAAGCTTTGGAAATGGTGCCTGCTTGTGTGATCCTGCACAACATGGTCGTGGAGGATGAGCATGGTGATAGCAACTACAACCAAAGGTTTGATTTTCAGGGTGAAATTGTTAAACCTGAGCACCAAGAACCAGAAACCTTTGAACAGTTTGCCCAATTTTATCATGAAATGCGTGATTGGCATACTCATATGCAGCTCCAGTATAAGTTGGTTCAGCACATGTGGCAGTTCATTTTAATTTTGATCTATTCATGACAATTTCAATTGGGTTGTAAAACTATTTGATTGTATTTTTATTTGGACGTGAGACTATTTGTTGTGTAAAACTATTTGCATTATTGGGTTATTTGCATAGTTATAGAGGCTTCAGCCGGATCGGACGAGATGCAGCCGCGGGTGCACGACCGGCGCATTCAGGAAAATGGCCAGACGTCGCCCTATTACCATACCCAAATGTACGAAATTCGGATAAAACTGACGTATATTTAGGCTTGTGCGTATGAGTTGGCCTTACCCTCATGCATGATGCATGTGTGTTGTCTTGCCAGCACCCAGTGATTATGGTCATCCAAAAAGTCTTCTAGTTATGTAGTAGTTTAGAGCATCTACGGTCGAGCATCCCAAACCTACCTCAAACGCCTAGGCGGCCCGCCAAGTCACTGACCGGTCATGATTTTTTGACTCAGACGAATGCCTCAAACGGGCCTCAAATGCCCAGGCTGACCGGCACCCCCCATACTCAGCCCAATTTTTGGTGTGGATATGGGTGGCCCGAGCATATCCAGGCGCGCCCGCCTGACAAGCCTGGCCCACCACCAACCCCACAACAGTCCCACAGAAAACCCCATCCGGCTCATCGCTTTGAAACCCTAGCTCACTCACTCTCCTCTCTCGCTCCGTCCTCTCCTCTCCCCGCACCAATTCCGATCGAATCTGGCGCAATGTCGAGCTCCGGCAGCCTCTCCGACTTGGATCTGGACTATGAGCTTGCCCTCCGCATCACCATGGAGCGGTCCAAGGTGGAGACCGTTGGCAACTCCGGATAAGCAGCCTCGCTGCAGATACAGCCTGCACGCCGGCGCTGGCCCTACCCAGCCCGTGCGTAGCTCTGACAGGCGGCCTACGCAATCCAGCCTCCCCTACGTCGTCCCCTGCCCCCGCCGGCTGCTGCTCCCCCACGTGGGTAGCGGTTGGTGCTTGTGCCCTGATTGTTATTTGCAACTGTGTTGGTATTTCTCCGAAGAGGAAAGGATGATGCATCACAGCAACGGAAGTATTTCCCTCAGTTATGAAACAAAGGTATCAATCCAGTACGAGGATCCACCAAACTATGTAAATTGTACCTACACAAATAACAAGAACTTGCAACCCAACACATAAGAGGGGTTGTCAATCCCTCCTCGGTACTGAGATAGATTAAATTGTATGAGATTGGATAAATATATCTAACAAAAACAAAAAATAAAATAAATAAAGAAAAAATGCAGCAATGTATTTTTAGATTTTTGGATTAATAGATCTGAAAATAATATTATAGGAAATAGACCCGGGGGCCGTAGATTTCACAAGAGGCTTCTCTCAAGAAAATAGCATATGGTGGGTAAAAATATTACTGTTGGGCAATTGATAGAAAAGAAAATAGTTATGATGATATCCAAGGCAATGACCATGTATATAGGCATCACGTCCAAGATTAGTAGACCGACTCCTACCCGCATCTACTACTATTACTCCACACATCGACCGCTATCCAACATGCATCTCGTGTATTAAGTTCGTAGATAAATGGAGTAATGCAACAAGAACGATGACATGATGTAGACAAGATCTTTTCATGTAGGAATAAACCCAATCTTTTTATCCATAATGGCACCGATACATGCGTGCCTCGCTACCCTTTATGTCACTGGGTGAGGACACCGCAAGATCGAACCCATCACGGAGCACCCCTTCCCATGGCAAGAAAAATCAATCTAATTGCCCAAACCAAACCAAAGTTTCGGAGAAGAAATACGAGACTATAACAATCATGCATAAGAGAATTCAACAAAGACTCAAATAATATTCATAGATAGATCGGATCATAAACTCGCAATTCATCGGATCCCAACAAACACACCGCAAAAAAGAGTTATATCAAATAGATCTCCAAGAACATCAAGGAGAACATTGTATTGAAGATCAAAAGGAGAGAAGAAGGCATCTAGATACTGCCGACGGACCGTAGGTCTGTGGTAAACTACTCACGCATCATCAGAGGGGCAAGGGTGTTGATGAAGAACCCCTCTGTGATCGTTGACCCCTCCGACAAGGTGCCAGAAAAGGCCTCTAGATTGGATCTCGTGGTTCTGGAACTTGCGGCGGTGGAAACTCTTATCTCTCTGCTCCCCTAGGGTTTGGGGATTTTAGAGTATTTATAGAGCTGATAGGCGGTGGAGACGGGGACTGTGGGCCCCACTATCCACCAGGGCGCGCCAGGGGTCTCTGGCGCACCCTGGTGCCTTGTGGGCCCCACGGGCCTCCCTCGGGCACTTTCTTGACTCCCAAGTTGTCTTCTGTCCAAAAAATCACCAAAAGTTTCGTGCATTTGGAATTAGTTTGGTACTGATATTCTGCGAAGTAAAAACAAGCAAAAAACACCATCTGGCATTGGACACTATGTCAATAGTTTAGTCCCACAAAATGATATAAAGTTGTATAAAATGAATATAAAACATCCAAGATTGATAATATAACAACATGGAACAATAAAAAATTATAGATACGTTGGAGACGTATCATCCTCGCCCCGTCGGCTGATATGTCTCCAACGTATCAATAATTTTTGTTGTTCCATCCTACTTTGGTGGTGTGTTTGTTGGGATCTGATGAACTTTGAGTTTATGATCAGATCTATGTTTCATCCATGAAAGTTATTTGAGTCTTCTTTGATCTCTTATATGCATGATTGCTTATAGCCTCGTATTTCTTCTCTGACATTTGGGTTTTGTTTGGCCAACTTGTTCTATGTATCTTGAAATGGGAAGAGGTGCTTTATAGTGGGTTTGATCTTACGCTGCTTGATCCCAGTGACAGAAAGGGAACTGACACGTATGTATCATTGCTACTAAGGATAACAAGATGAGATCTATATCTGCATAATAGATAATCGGATCTCATCTACAGCATGTCATCGTTTTTATTGCATTACTGTGTTTTCTCATGAACTTTATACACTAGATGTATGCTGGACAGCGGTCGATGTGTGATGTAATAGTAGTAGATGCAGGCAGGAGTCGGTCTACTAATCTTGGACGTGATGCCTATATCATAATCATTGCATGGATATCGTCATGATTATTTGAAGTTCTATCAATTGCCCAACAGTAATTGTTTTCCCACCGTTTGCTATTTTTCTCGAGAGAAGCCACTCGTGAAACCTACGGCCCCGGGTCTCTTTTCATCATATTTGCCTTTGTGATCTATTTTCTCTTGCATTTATTTTTAGATCTATTAAACCAAAAATACAAAAAATAACTTGCTGCAATTTATTGGTTCCACGATCTATTTATCCTATCTACCACTTTTTACCTCATGTTATTTGCCTACTCGAGGTGCCATACCCGGAAGGGGTTGACAACCCCTTGAACACGTCGGGTTGCGAGTATTTGTTATTTGTGTGTAGGTGTTGTTTACGTGGTGTGAGGAGGTTCTCCTACTGGTTCGATAACCTTGGTCTCATAATGAGGGAAATACCTACTGTCGCTATACTGCATCATCCCATCCTCTTTGGGGAAATACCGACGTAGTTCTAGCAGACATGAAAAGGAATTTCTGGCGCCGTTGCCGGGGAGGATCTTCAACATCAATCAGGTTCCTAATCACAAATCTCATCTCCTCACAATTTAAATTATTTGCCATTTGCCTCTTGTTTTCCTCTCCCCACTTCACAAAAAATTGTCGTTTCATCCGCCCTCTTTTTCATTTGCCCTTTTCTCGCTCGATCTTTTGTTTGCTTGGGTGAGCATGTGTCCTCTATTTGATTGCATCTTCGCTTGCTAAAAGTATATTGATATGGATCATCATCCACTAGATAATCTTTTTAAGAGATATAATTATGTTGAACCAGTTGCAAGTGATTTGAGTGCACTTGATTATCTCTATGAAGTTTTTCTTGAAATTCACAAATCTGAAAATTGTGATGAAGTGCTAAAAGAAGAAATTTATGAAGTGATTCACGATAGCTCCTTGAATGAAAAGCTTGATTGCAATGGTGTTACTATAAATTATATTAATGTCAATTGTGCTAATAATATGCAACACCCCAAGCTTGGGATGCTAATTTTGATATGTCCTCTACTTACTGCAATGATCATGATTGGGGTGATTTTTCTTATGATCTTGAAAATTTATTGAAACCTCATGACGAATATAATATTGATAATAGTGTTTGCAATAATATTGAAAGTGAGTTTGGAAGAGTGTCAACTTTAGATCCCACATATTTGGAGAGTGTTCAATCTTATGAAACTTTTGATAAAAGTGGGTTTGGAGAGGTCATGACTTTAGTTAATGTTAATCCCACTATTTTGGAAGAGTGTCAACTTCGCATGCTTGTGGATCATGTTGAGAATATGTTATGTGATAGCTATATTGTTGAATTTGATTTTGATCCGACATATAATTATTATGAGAGAGGAAAATATGGTTGTAGAAATTTTCATGTTACTAAATTACCTCTCGTTATGTTGAGATCGTCAATGTTTTGTTCCTCTTCTTTGCATATGTTAGATGTTTCTTGTCTTGATAATTTGTTTCCTTATAAAATTCCTATGCATAGGAAGTATGTTAGACTTAAATGTGTTTGCCACATCTTTCATTATGCTCTCTTTATGCTTCAATTCTTATCTTTTATGTGAGCATCAATAAAATTTTATGCCTAGCTAGGGGCGTAAAACAATAGCGCTCGTTGGGAGGCAACACAACTTGTATCTTTTTTCTTTTTGGTTTTCTTGATTTTTTCAATAAAATACCCAATTATACCTATGGTTAGATGTGTTTGTGGGTTAAATTAGTGTTTGTGCCAAGCAAGGCCTTTGGGGAAGACTTGGGTGAAAGTTTGTTTGATCTTGCTGAAAAACAGAAACTTTTGCGCTCACGAGATTCATTGTCATTTTTTATAGAAGAGTGATATTAAGTTGATTCTTTTTGAAGAGGACTAATATACAAATTCCTCAAGTCCAAAAATTTATTTAATAATTTTTGGAGTTATAGAAGTATTCTAAATTTTCATATTGCTACAGACAGTTCTGTTTTTGACAGATTCTGTTTGCTTTGTGTTGTGTGCTTGTTTTGATCATTCTATGGTTTCTTTGATGAGTTTTTGCCATAGAAAAGTTGGAATACAGTATATATAATTAAAAAACAAAATAAGAATAGGTTTTCTATAGTACTTATAGTAGTGGTTTCGTTTCTTATACTATTGGATCTCATGAAGGTTTTGATTGAGTTTTGTGTGATTGAAGTTTTCAAGTTTTGGGTTATCTTACGATGGATGATGGAATAAGGATAAGCAAAAGGCTAAGATTGAGGATGCCCGAGGCACCCCAAGATAATATTCAAATAAGTAGCAAGCAAATAAGCTTGGGGATGCCCCCGAGTGGCATCCCCGCTTTCTTCTAACAACCATCGGTATTTTACTTGAAACTATATTTTTATTCATCACATGATATGAGTTTTTCTTGGAGCGTCTTGTATGATATGAGTCTTTGCTTGTTTTGATTTGTAAGTGTTGAATCCTTGCTGGACACACCCTTTTTAGAGAGCCAAAAATTATGCTATGTTTGCTCCTATGCTTCACTTAAATTTTTAGAGCCATGGACTTGCTCTAGTGCTTCACTTATATCTTTTTGAGCACGGTGTGCTTTGTTAATTTTGAAGAAATGCTCTCATGCTTCACTTAGATATATTTGGGAGTTAGTAAATTTTTAAGAAATTATCTCTTGCTTCACTTATATTATTTTGAGAGAAAGAAAAAAATTATGATCATGATCTTCACTTATATTTGTTTGAGCTTATCAAAAGCAACATATGAAAATAGTCCCAAAGTGATAGATATCCAAGGAGGCTATAATAAAAACATCCATGAAGATCATTGGACAAAATAAATTTGATTCTTAGTAATGGTTTTGAGATATGATGATATGATATGTGAGTCATGTTGATGAGTAATTGTGCTTTAGTAAGAATATTGATGTTAAGGTTTGTGATTCCCCATGCAAGCACAAAAGTCAATAGTTATGCAATGAAATTTATATCCTACTTATGGTGCATTATTCGGTGTTACTTATGCTTAATGCTTGGGTACGAGATTTTTCGCTTTTTGCTTGGTCGCTTCTCAATCTTTTTGCTAGCCTTCATTTTGCACTAAGTATGATCACTACTTGTGCATCAAAAACCCTTTAAACTAGTTTTGCCATATGAGTCCACTATACCTACCTATATGCAGTACTTCCATGCCATTCTAAGCAAATTTGCATGTGTCATCTCTAATGTTCAAAACAAATTTCTCTTTTGTGTGCTCTACTACTCACGAGGCGGTAAAGGGTAGCCAATATTTTCCATGCTAGATGTGTTACTCCCACGAGTGTTTATTCAATTGTCATTGCACAAGAGTACGGCAAAGGTACTAGGGATGCCCAGTCCCAAAATGAATAAATGAATTTACTTTATGTTGTCAAATAATAAATTCCTTGGTAAGTGTTGGTATGGAAGGCAGCCGTGGATACGGCTAGCCATGGAAAGTGAAAGTTATGGTGGAAAAACGAATAAACTTTATTTTCTGTTTGGGGACCGCCTATGATGTATCTAGCATGGAAAGTGTTGGGATGCTCCAGGTCGTTTTTGTTGGTAGGAAAATTATACATCTCAAAAATAATTTTATCTCTCAATTTAAGCTTTGAGCTCTGGCACCTCTACAAATCCCTACTTCCCTTCCGTGGAGGGACTTTCTTTTACTTATGCAATTTTTATTTTGAATTTGAGTCTCCATCTTCTCTTCTAAAGCACCAACTAAGTGGCACTATGATCGTATTTGAGCATTGGGTGTAGCTAATATTCGAGTGTCTTCCATGAATGGATCAATGATTGAGCATGATGGGCTAGGGATAACTTGCGTTAGTGTTGATATTTTGAAAGACATGGTTGCTTGTTGGTATGCTTGAGTACTAAAGTCTTCATGTGAAAACTAGACTATTGCTTTGAATCATATAAAAGTCCATATGTCCATGCTATAAAGAAAAGAAATGTGATGAACATGTTATAGTATTCCCCATCAAAAATTCTGTTTTTATCATTTACGTACTCGAGGACAAGCAGGAATGAAGCTTGGGGATGCTGATACGTCTCCAATGTATCTATAATTTTTGATTGTTCCATGTTGTTATATTATCATTCTTGGATGTTTTACAATCATTTGATAGTCATTTTATATCATTTTTTGGTACTAACCTATTGACATAGTGCCCAGTGTCAGTTGTTGTTTTCTGCATGTTTTTTACATCACAGGAATCAATATCAAACAAAGTCCAAACGCAACGCAACTCCTGGTGGATTTTTTTGGGCCAGAAGAAAGCCAATGGGCCAAGGAAGCACCTGAGGGGCTGCTCGAGGTGAGCAGCACCCACCAGGGCGTGCCAGGAGGCCCAGGCGCACCCTGGGGGGTTGTGCCCACCTTGGGTGCCCCCCGAACCGCCTCTTTGCTCTATAAATACCCAAATATTCCAGAAACCCTGGGGGAGTCGACAAAATATTGATCCAGCCACCGCAGAGTCCAAAACCACCAAGATCCAATCTAGACACCGTCATAGAGGGGTTCACCACTTCCATTGGTGCCTCTCCTATGATGCATGAGTAGTTCTTTGTAGACCTACGGGTCCGTAGTTAGTAGCTAGATGGCTTCCTCTCTCTCTTGATTATCAATACAATGGTCTCTTGGAGATCCATATGATGTAAGTCTTTTGGCGGTGTGTTTGTTGGGATCCGATGAACTTTGAGTTTATGATCAGATCTATGTTTTTATCCATGAAAGTTATTTGAGTCTTCTTTCATCTCTTATATGCATGATTGCTAATAGCCTGGTATTTCTTCTCTGATATTTGGGTTTTGTTTGGCCAACTTGATCTATTTATCTTGCAATGGGAAGAGGTTCTTTGTAGTGGGTTCGATCTTACGGTGCTTGAACCCAGTGATAGAAAGGGAACCAACACATATGTATTGTTGCTACTAAGGATAACAAGATGAGATCTATATCTGCCGCAATACATAAACGGATCTCGTCTACATCATGTCATCATTCTTATTGCATTACTCCGTTTTCTCATGAACTTAATACACTAGATGCATGATGGATAGCGGTCGATGTGTGGAGTAATAGTAGTAGATGCAGGAAGGAGTCGGTCTACTAATCTTGGACGTGATGCCTATGTAATGATCATTGCCTGGATATCGTCATGATTATTTGAAGTTCTATCAATTGCCCGACAGTAATTGTTTTCTCACCGTTTGCTATTTTTCCCGAGAGAAGCCACTAGTGAAACCTACGCCCCCCGAGTCTCTTTTCATCATATTTGCCTTTGTGATCTATTTTATCTTGCATTTATTTTAGATCTATTAAACCAAAAATACAAAAATACCTTGCTGCAATTTATTTGTTCCGTGATCTATTTATCCTATCTACCACCTTTTACCTCACGTTATTTGCCTACTTGAGGCGCCATACCCGGAAGGGATTGACAACCCCTTTAACACGTCGGGTTGGGAGTATTTGTTATTTGTGTGCAGGTGATGTTTACGTGCTGTGAGGAGGTTCTCCTACTGGTTCGATAACCTTGGTCTCATCACTAAGGGAAATACCTACCGTCGCTATACTGCATCAGTCCTTCCTCTTTGGGGAAATACCAACGTAGTTCTAGCAGATATCATCGGCCCGGACGCGCACGCTGGAATCAGAGGCGCATGCCGCTAGCCACAAGCAACAACGACAAAATGAGAGGAGGAAGGCGGAGCAGTCTGTGCACCGCCACTGCGGGATGGGGGCGGAGCCCGAAGAGGACTGATGACCCACAAGTATAGTGTATCTATCATAGTCCTTTCGATAAGTAAGAGTGTCGAACCCAACGAGGAGCAGAAGGAAATGACAAGCGGTTTTCAGCAAGGTATTCTCTGCAAGCACTGAAATTATCGGTAACAGATAGTTTTGTGATAAGATAACTCGTAACGGGTAGCAAGTCACAAAAGTAAACAAGGTGCAACAAGGTGGTCCAATCCTTTTTGTAGCAAAGGACAAGCCTGGACGAACTCTTATTTAAAGCAAAGTGCTCCCAAGGACACATAGGAATTATTGTCAAGTTAGTTTTCATCATGCTCATATGATTCGCGTTTGTTACTTTGATAATTTGATATGTGGGTGGAACAGTGCTTGGGTGCTTCCCTTCCTTGGACAAGCCTCCCACTTATGATTAACCCCTCTTGCAAGCATCCGCAACTATGAAAGAAGAATTAGGTAAACCTAACCATAGCATGAAACATATGGATCCAAATCAGCCCCTTACGAAGCAACGCATACACTACAGGAATCTGCTACTTTGCCATCTGCCACGGCGGACGGCAAAGGCATGGATGGCGGACGGCAAAGACCTTTGCCGTCAGCCGCGGACGGCAAAAGGTGACGGCAAAGTATGGACGGCTAAGAGCTGCGTTGCCGTCTGCTTCGGGGAGCTGACGGCAAAGGGGCCTTTGCCATCAACAGCGGACGACAAAGAGGACGGACGGCAATAAATGCGTTGTTACTCCGTTAGGTGGTTAACGGCAGGCCTTTGTCGTCCGTTGCGGACGGCAAAGCCTTTGCCGTCAGCCACTGTGGGCAAACTAACCAAATTGGTCAGCCTCCCAGGAAGCACAGTTGCCTGCCATGTGGCCTCTTTGCCGTCCACTGCTGATGGCAAAGATCTCTTTGCTATCGGTGGCAGACGGCAAAGATCCTGCATATTGTCTCTTTTTTCTGTTTTTTTACTCCAACAATTTTCACAGCAAATATATATGACAGCAAATATATATCACATATCCAGCACATAAGTTTCATATCACATATCCAGCACATAAGTTTCATATCACATATCACATCAGTTTCACACATGAGTTTCATCCATACACATTGTTCATACATAAGCAAGTTCCATCCATACACATTGTTCATACATAATTAAGTTCCATGATAGCAAGCTAGATACAATGCAAAGCTAGAACAAGAAGTTTCATACATAAGCAAAGCTAGAACAAGCTAGATACAATGCAAGTTTCATACATAAGCAAGTTTCATCAAAGGAAAAGCAAGCTCTCCATCATAGCAAGCTAGCTTCCATGAAGTGAATGAAATCTGCAAAATGGTAAATAAGAAAGTTAGAAATAGGTGACTAGAACAAGAAGAAGACTAGAACAAGAAGAAGACTAGAACAAGAAGTATGTGTCATTTATGAGCTAACTTAGGTGAAATGGATCATATATGAGCTAACAAAGTTGAAATGGGTTGTTTATGAGCTAACTTAGTTGAAATGGATCATTTATGTGCTAACTTAGTTGAAATGGGTCATTTATGAGCTAACTAAGGTGAAGAGCATTGTTTTTGAGCTAAGTAAGGTGAAATGGATCGTTTTTGAGCTAACTTAGGTGAAATGGATCATTTATGAGCTAACTTAGTTGAAATGGGTCGTTTATGACCTAACTTAGGTGAAATGGATCATTTAAGAGCTAATTTAGGTGAAATGGATCGTTTTTAGCTAACTTAGGTGAAATTGATCGTTTAGGAGCAAATCGAGGTGAAATGGGTCATTTTGGAGCTAACCTATGTGAAATGGGTCATTTTGGAGCTAACCTAGGTGAAATGGGTCATTTTGGAGCTAACCTAGGTGTAATGGGTCATTTTAAAGCTAACGTAGGTAAAATGGATCATTTACGAGCTAATCTACTAAAATGGGTCATTTTAGAGCTTACTTGGATAAATTGGATCACTTGTAAGCTAACTAAGGTAAAATGAGTCATATTAGAGCTAACTTAGGTAAAATGGATCGTTTATGAGCTAACTAAGTTAATTATGCAATTTTTGACATAAGTAAGCCTATTAAGTCATTTTGAAGGAAAAGAAGCTAATTGTAGGTCATTATGGTAAGCATATTGGAGGAAATAAAGCTAAGTCTAAGTCTAGAGAAACTTACCGTGATCAGGGAGGTGTAGGAGCGGGCTGGCTCGTGCCGGTAGCTGGAGAAGGATCGTGCGATGCGTTTCTGGAGTTAAGCTGCACCAAAGATCATTTCCAATGTCTCGTTAGCATTATGACACTCAAATGTTAAGACTAGCAAGTAATGTTCATTCAAATTAAACTCACCGTGCTCCCAGGAGCAATCACTGGCATCGGCGGAGCGGTCTGACCGGACTTCTCGCACACAGACTGCATAATTCGTTTTCACAACAGAGTCATACTAGTTAGTAATGAGACTCAAATGTTAAGACTAGCAAGTAATCTGCAGAAGAAACTTACCACAAGGAGCTCATACATGGCCCTTGCCTGCATGTCATTCCGTGCCCTCTCCTCCTCCAACATCTTTGTCTTCCTCTCCTCCAACTCCCGCTGCCTCTCCGCCGCCTCCGCCAGAAGTTTCTCCGTTCTATCTCTCTCACTCTGTATAGCAGCCTGCAACACCACTCACATGACCATTTGTAATCATTGATGGAAGCGCACACAATGTAATGGAGAAAGCTAGCTGAGTACGTATAACTAACCTTGATGGCGAGTTGGACTGGCCTTATCTCAGGAGCGGAGCTCGACTGGCGCGCCTTGATCTCCGAGAGAGTGCTAGGACAACGGATAAGTACATCTCCCATGGCTATGGAGCCATGGGACCTCCCGCCACCAGATATCATCAGCAACTCTGTATCAATGGGACCCTGGCTCGGGTTAAATTCCTCCCCTTTCCTCGCCTTCCCCTGATCTCTATATTGCACAAGCTTGTCGTGCGCGGAGATGTTGGTGAAGTTCTTTGGATCATCAAGGTCAGACGCAGAGAATGCCTTGACTTTCTTGTAAGAGCCAGTGTGGGCCATGGCATACAGGTCGTACACCTCTGGCACCTTATCCGCCTTATTGTAGCGTGCCTGAAAGAGAGAAACAAAGTAAATTAGTAATTAAAGGGCTAAAGCTAGCATGATGAATGAATTGCATGAATCATGAAGCAAACCACATACCCAGTTCCGCCCGTACTGAAATAAGTTGGAGCTGCCTTGGTGGTGTGGCACACCTTCCATTTGGGCACGTTTGTCCTTGGCCTCGTTGTGGGTGGCCCGCCATTCTTTTGAGCACCACCCATCGAACAACACCTCCCAACAATCCATCCGATCCGCACACCATCTCTGAGGGGCCTAAGTTAGCAAATAGAAACTTCAGCGCTACGTCTATGAATTACTAAATGAAGGAATTAAGTACAAGGCCTTAAGAATTACCTTCATGTACTGCTCCTTACTCAAGAACTTATCGCGGCACTCCTGCTTGGACTTTTTGATACCACGGTCGGCGTAGTAGGCGCTTGCACTCCTTGTGGATAACATCTGCCGCCTCCTCCTCGTATCCCTCCTCACACCTGTAGAATGTCTGCAATCAAATGAGACAATATTGATTAGTACAATTAATAACTAGCTAGTTGAAGATTTTTAATTGTGTGAAGGAGAAATTACCCAGAACTTTCTGATCACCATGTCTGCCCTCATCTTGCACAAGACACCGTCGATAATCTCACCCGGCGGGGCCGGGGCAGCCAAGTAGTGCTCCCAACTCAATCCAACCTCTGGAAGCCGACCCTCACCAGGCAATGTGACAAACCACGGAAAGTTTTGCCGAATCAGAACTCCAAGGACGTAGTTGGGCCGGCGGACACTTTCATGGTGGTCCCAACCCCTGCAGTATGACAAGGCCAACGCATTAGTTATTTGAAGAAACGTGAATGCAGAAGGTACAAAAAGATTAAATGCACTTACCTCTCCCCATCAGGGAAAATCAACCACCACTACTCGCGGGTCGCCGGCATGGACGGGAGCCGTGTAGCACCACGCTGGTAGACGTTGCCCCCCTCCTCCCCCTCCTCCTCAAAATCAGTCGGCTCCCCGCCATCATTAGCATGGCCACTCGGCTCCCCGCCATCATCAGCATGGCCACTCGGCTCCTCAGGCTGACCCGACCAAGTACCCCATCCAGACGTGTGCTCCTCCGGGGTCTCGTGGGCCCAACTCTCGTGGGCCGAAGACCCGTGGACCGGAGTCCGTTTAGCCTCCTCCTCAGACGAGTCCACCCTAGCAGTCACGTGCTCGGGTGAAACAGCTGGGGGCGGCGGCGAGGAAGGCGCCGTAAGAGTCACCCTACCTCCTCTCCCGCGACCACATGCTCCACCTCCTCTCTTCTTCTTACCTCGTCCCCTGCTGGGCACTGCGGTCGACGAAGAAGGGCCTGACGGTGTCGCCATACTGTCCAGCAACGCTCGGCGGAGAGGTGCGTGTGGAATGGAAGACCTCACACTACGCGCCGACGAAGAAGGGGCCTCGGCGCGCTCCCGACCAGCGCCCACCATCTTTCAACACCTGCCATGACAGAGAATAAACGAAATTAGTACAACATGAAAAAAAGTACCGACATGAATAATAATATGTATATCACTTAAGTGTATCATCATCAAGTACAACATAAACAACTGCACATTTAAAACTACCCGATCAACACAATTATATATGATGTTTTTCATAACAAAATCGAAAATTATATGACCTAACTAATAATTCACAAATATATGACCCCGTCGGCCTCTGGAAGGCCAAAGAACACCTTTTCGGGAGGTGTCGGGGGTCGGGGTGTCGTGTCGGTGTCGGGGTGCCGT